>NC_058081.1:595441380-595741380 GCF_014858855.1 Bufo gargarizans | reverse complement strand
ATCCCTTTAAAGAAAGGTGTACCATGGACATGGGGGGAGGATCAGGAGCAAGCCATGAGTGAGCTTAAAAGAAAACTCACCTAAACCCCATGTCTAGCTTATCCAGAGGGGGGTAAACCCTTTTATCTGGAAACTGGTTTTACGGATCTTAGTCTTAGTGCTGTTTTATGCCAAAAACAGGATAAATTGCATAAAGTTATTGCTTATGCAAGTAAGTCCCTGTCACCAGTAGAAATAAAGTTTAACAACTGTGAAAAAGCTTTATTAACCACAGTCTGGACACTTCAAAACTTTAGAAGTTTTATTCAGGGTGAGAAAATCATTGTTGAAACGGCACACCAACCCCTACAATACTTACAGAGTGAGAAAATTAGGGATGGTAACTTAGCAGAATCACTGCTTGGACCTTGTCTTTACAAGGATGGCCGTTGGAAGTTCAGTATAAGCAAAATAAAAAGTGCCCAGTAGCCCAAGGACTGGCATAACTGCATGACTGTGCCGCTCATTATCATAAAGATGAGATAGTAGATGATTTTCTAGAGGAAAAAAATCTTCCCCTTACAAAGTATATGATGAAGATTATTGTCCTTTACTTCCCCGTGTGTATATAGATGGTTGTGCTTATCACACCATGATAGATGAAAGAAAACTAGTGGCAGGAATTGGCATTACTTGGACAGATGGCTTTCCTAATATTTCAGTGGGATACAGTATTGGTGCTAAAAGTAGCCAGGTAGCAGAGTTAGCTGCTGTATACCACACTGTTAAGATTGCTATAGAGCATAATATCAAAGAATTTGTCATAATTAATTATTCAAATTATGTCTAGAACAGTTTTGTAGAATATATGCCCACATGGAAGAGGAATCACATGTTACGGTCCAACAATAAACCGGTGAAACATGCCAAGTTGTTTTGTGCCATAGACGAATTGGTCCAAGGTAATGGTTTAACCGTTTATTGGAAAAAGACTAAAGGTCATTCCAAAACCCAGAATATAGATAAAGAGGGTAATGACCTAGCTGATAAACTGGCTAAACAAGGTGCCATAACTGGTGAACACGTGGATATAGATAATTTATTACAGATGATTCCCATTGATGCTATCACTAGACAACAAGCTAGAGTCCAAACTGAAAATCGTGTTGCTCAATGGAGGCAAGAATCTACAAATGAGGATCTGATTAAAAGCCAGAAGGAAGATCCTATACTTGGAATCTTCTATAAACATATTGAGGATCATGGTAATAATCCCATATCAGAAGATGATTATGGCCAAAAGGAAGATCTCTGATTACTTATGAATACCAAATCCCGATTTAGTATTCAAGGTAGGTTATTGATGAGAACCTGTCACGGACGGTGTACAGGAAACAAGACAAAGCAACATGCATATATGACTCACTGGATCCAAAGCTAAGGAACCAAAGGGAGACCCCTGCACAAGACCTGAGACTTTCCCTGGCTGCTCAGCCTATGCAAAGATCCCAGAGGTGGATGGTTGCATATCCACGTACCTCGACTATATAACCCCTGAACACCCTACAATAGTGAGGGGACACGACCACCGACTTCCTACACCAGACACGGAGGGAGTCAGGGTCACCTGGGATCCAGCAAATAGAAAATAACAGATAAATGTTCAGCACTTAACTTTGTAGCAGACTGGAAAACAAGATCAGCATGCACACACACTCCAGGAAGTAGTATAAGCCGCCCAGTAATGCATTATGGGGTGGAATTTAAAGGGATGCAATCAGTCCAACCACATGACAGCTGAGAGAGGCTAACGAGATGAGGAACTGAACATCACAACAAAGAAACTCAAGGAGGAGGTTCTGAAAGGCTTCTGTCAGAGCTTCTCAGCTGTCTGGTTGTGACAGTACCCCTCCCTCTACGAGTGGACTCCGGACACTCAGAGCCCACCTTCTCAGGATGGGACCTATGAAAAGCCCTGATGAGACGAGAGGCCTTAATGTCCGTCACTGGGACCCACATCCTCTCCTCGGGACCATAACCCTCCCAATGAACAAGGTACTGGAGAGAACCGCGGACAGGCCGAGAATCCACAATCCTAGAGACCTGAAATTCAAGATTCCCATCAACCATAATCGGAGGAGGAGGCAAAGGCGAGGGTACAATGGGTTGAACATAAGGTTTCAATAAGGACTTATGAAAAACAATATGGATCTTCCAAGTCTGAGAAAGATCAAGACGGTAGGCAACAGGATTGATGACAGACAGGATTTTGTAAGGCCCAATAAACCTAGGACCCAACTTCCAGGAGGGAACCTTCAATTTGATATTCTTGGTAGACAACCACACCAGATCACCAACATTCAGGTCCGGACCAAGCACACGTCTCTTATCTGCCACACGCTTATATCTCTCACTCATGCTCTTTAGAGTATCCTGAATCTTTTGCCAAATAGATGACAAAGACGGGGAGAATCTGTCCTCATCAGGTAAACCAGAAGACCCCTCTCCCGAGAAAGTCCCAAACTGCGGATGAAACCCATATGCACCAAAAAATGGTGACTTATCAGAGGACTCCTGACGACGGTTATTTAAAGCAAACTCAGCAAGGGACAAAAAATAACACCAATCCTCTTGATTCTCCGCCACAAAACAGAGCAGATATGTCTCCAGATTCTGATTGACGCGCTCTGTCTGGCCATTCGACTGCGGGTGGAAAGCAGAAGAGAATGACAACCGAACCCCCAAGCGAGAACAGAAAGCCTTCCAGAATCTGGAAACAAACTGTGTGCCCCTATCAGAGACTATGTCTGAAGGAATACCATGCAATTTGACAATGTGATCAATAAATGCCTGCGCCAGCGTCTTAGCATTGGGCAAGCCAGGAAAAGGAATGAAATGCACCATTTTGCTAAAACGGTCCACCACCACCAGAATCACAGTCTTCCCCGAGGAACGAGGCAGGTCCGTAATGAAGTCCATGGACAGATGTGTCCAAGGACGGGAAGGAATGGGTAACGGAAGGAGAGGACCTGATGGCCGTGAATGAGGGACTTTGGCACGAGCGCAGGTCTCGCAGGCTGCCACAAAACCCTCAACCGACTTACGAAGCGCCGGCCACCAGAATCTCTGAGCGATGAGATCCACTGTGGCTCTTGCCCCCGGGTGCCCAGCAAGGACAGTATCATGGTGTTCCTTAAAAATCTTGTGAGAGGCACAAACAACCTCCCAGGAGGACAAAGATCAGGAGCCTCTGACTGGGCTACCTGAACCTCTGCCTCCAATTCAGGATAAAGAGCAGAGACCACCACACCTTCAGCCAAAATGGGACCCGGGTCTTCAAAATTCCCACCTCCTGGAAAACAACGTGACAGGGCATCCGCCTTCACATTCTTAACCCCAGGGCGGAACGTGACAACAAAATTAATCCTTGAAAAGAACAAAGACCATCTGGCCTGTCTCGGGTTCAGACACTTGGCTGACTCCAAGTAGGCCAGATTCTTATGGTCAGTAAACACGATAATAGGGTGTCTGGCTCCCTCTAGCCAATGGCGCCATTCCTCAAAAGCCAACTTGATGGCCAACAACTCCCTATCTCCCACACCGTAATTTCTCTCTGCGGAGGAGAGTTTCTTCGAGAAAAAGGTACACGGTCTCCATTTGGCAGGAGAGGGACCCTGAGACAAGACCGCACCCACACCAACCTCAGAAGCATCAACCTCAACTATGAAGGGTAGAGAAATATCAGGTTGTACCAAGATGGGAGCGGAAGCAAAAAACTCTCCTTGATATTAGAAAAGGCCTTACGCGCCTCTACCGACCAGGAGGAAAAGTCGACCCCCTTTCTAGTCATATCAGTGAGTGGTTTAACAACAGAGGAATAATTTAAAATAAACTTCCTGTAATAATTGGCAAAACCCAAAAAACGCATCAGCGCCTTCTGATTCTCAGGAAGCTCCCACTCAAGCACAGCGCGGACCTTCTCGGGGTCCATGCGAAAACCAGAAGCGGAGAGAAGAAACTCCAGAAATTGAATTTCTGGAACCGCAAACACACATTTTTCCAGTTTAGCGTACAATTTATTCTCCCGCAGGATAAGCAAGACCTGACGTAAGTGTTCCTTATGAGTTTTGAAATCAGGAGAAAAAATCAAAATGTCATCTAGATACACTAATACAAATTTCCCCATTAAATGATAAAAAATGCTGTTCACAAAATGCTGAAAGACGGCTGGAGCATTCATCAAACCAAAAGGCATAACCAAATTCTCAAAATGGCCCTCAGGGGTATTGAAGGCCGTCTTCCATTCGTCTCCTTCTCTGACCCTGACCAGGTTGTATGCCCCTCTTAGATCCAACTTGGAAAAAACTTTAGCCCCAACAATCTGGTTAAACAGGTCCGGGATCAGAGGAAGCGGATAAGGGTCACGAATTGTGATACTGTTCAGCTCCCTGAAATCCAGACATGGTCTTAAAGAACCATCTTTTTTCTTAACAAAGAAAAAAACAGCGGCAACAGGTGACTTCGAGGGTCATATGTGTCCCTTTCTCAGACTCTCAGAGATATAAGCACGCATAGCGACCCTTTCAGGTTGAAAGAGATTGTATAAATGAGATTTAGGCAGCTTGGCGCCTGGGGTGAGATTAATAGGGCAATCGTATTCCCTGTGAGGGGGCAAGTCCTGAACACCACTCTCAGAGAACACATCCGAAAATTCAGAGAGAAAAGATGGTACAGAAACCTCAGAAACAGATGTCGTGAGGCAATTCTCTCTGCAAAAGTCACTCCAACCATTTATTTGACTCGCTTGCCAATCAATGGTGGGGTTATGTTTAGTGAGCCAGGGTAGCCCAACACTAGAGGAGTAGGCAACCCGCTTAGGACGAAACATGACACATCCTCAACATGAGCATCACTCACAATCAAACGGATATTGTGAACTATGCCTTTTAACGATTTCTGAGAAAGTGGAGCGGAATCAATAGCAAAAACAGGTATAGCCTTTCCCAAAGTGCATACCTGGAAACCATGAGTTATAGCAAATTGATTATCAATGAGATTGACAGCTGCTCCACTATCTACAAAAATCTCACAAAAAATGTTCTTGCTCTCTAGCGCCACCCTGGCAGGTAGGACAAAACGGGAACTACAAGCAAACTGAAAACCTTCAATTTCCGCATCAACCTTGCCAATAGTAACAAATGGAACATTTTTAGAGGATTTTTTTCTTTTTGTTACTTTATTACTCTCAAAAAACTGCCTGAATCTCCTAGAGGGACAAACATTTGCCAAATGATTTATACCCCCACAACAGAAACAAACCTTCCTATGAGGGCTGAATCTTCTATTGTCAGAGGCAATCAAACCCAGCTGCATGGGCTCCTGCTCAGAAGGGATTGAGAGCGACTGAGACCCCTGTGCACTGAATGAGACCGCCGCACTGTCCTTGGACTGAGTATGACAGGAAGGAGTGATCTCTCCTCTCTCTCTAAGACGCCTGTCAATACGAACGGCCCGAGACATGGCAGAGTCCAAGGAGGTAGGTCTCTCATGAAAGGCAAATGCATCTTTCAATCCCTCTGAAAGACCATGGCAAAATTGACTTCAGAGTGCAGCATCATTCCAACCAGTATCAGCTGCCCATCTCCGAAATTCTGAACAGTATATCTCTGCGGACTGTTTACCCTGGCATAAAAGACGTAGTCTAGACTCAGCCAGAGCAATACGATCCGGATCAATATATATCTGAACCAGGGCCAAAAAAAATTCATCCACTGAACGGAGGGGCCGTGCCCCCACCGGCAGCGAAAAGGCCCAGGACTGAGCGTTATCCCTGAGCAGCGAGATGACGATCCCCACCCTCCGCTCCTCATCGCCAGAGGAATGGGGAAGCAGGCGAAAATGGAGTTTGCAAGCCTCTCTAAAACGAACAAAATTCTCACTACCCCCGGAGAACGTATCCGGGAGCGAGATCTTAGACTCTGAACAAACTCCATGAACGCAAGCTGAACCGGTCACCTGAAACTGAGAAAGAGTCTTACGGAGATCTGCTACCTCCAATGAGAGACCCTGCATGTGTTCAGTCAAAAGTGAAACCGGATTCATGCTTGAGACGGTTTTGGCGGTTTATAATGTCACGGAAGGTGTACAGAAAACTAGAAGACACAAAATGAAGATCCGACTGACTGGATCCAAAACTAAGGAACAAAAGGGAGAGCCCTGCAACAGACCTGGCTCTCTCCCCAACTGCTCAGCCTATGCGAAAATCTCAATGGTAGATGATCGCATATCCTTGTACCTCGACTGTATAACACCTGAACACCCTATAATAGTGAGGGGACACGACCACCGGCTCCCTACACTTGATACGGAGGGAGTCAGGGTCACCTGGGATCCAGCAAACAGGAAAACACAAATGAATGAACAAAACTTATCTGTAGAAGACTCAGTAGTAGCATCAGCATGCACACACTCCAGGAAGGAATATAAACCGCAAAGTGATGCAGTATGGGAAGGGATTTAAAGGGATGCAATCAGTGCAACTACATGACAGCTGAGAGAGGCTAACGAGATGAGAAAATGAAAGCAAAACAAAAGGAACCTCAAGGAGGAGGTTCTGAAGGACGTCTGTCAGAGCTTCTCAGATGTCTGGTGGTGACAATATGACAGAGTTAAAGGGAACCTGTCACCAGTTTTATGGTGTCCTAACTAAGGGCAACATAAATAAGTGACTGATTGTCTTAGCAAAATGCTGGGTCACTTTCTTTAATTGACCCAGTCAATCTGCCAACATCTTGTATTGAAAAGCTCCAGCTGATAATGATGAGTCATGAATATTTATGAGCTCCTGACTCTCCCCGCCCACCTGCTGCTGATTGACAGTTATTTTCCATAGGAATCAGCAGCAGGTGGGCAGGGGAGTGGCTATAGCTCTGAATTAAATAAATGCTGGACTCAATGACATCACGCTGGACTCAAATCAGCTCATTAGCATGCGGCATCTGTGTGTATATTATGAGGTAACCATCTGTCACACCAGTAAGTGAATACATCTAAGGGCTCTTTCACACCTGCGTTATTGTCTTCCGGCATAGAGTTCCGTCGTCGGGGCTCTATGCCGGAAGAATCCTGATCAGGATTATCCTAATGCATTCTGAATGGAGTGAAATCCGTTCAGGATGCATCAGGATGTCTTCAGTTCCGGAACGGAACGTTTTTTGGGCCGGAGAAAATACCGCAGCATGCTGCGCTTTTTGCTCCGGCCAAAAAAACTGAAGACTTGCCGCAAGGTCGGATCCGGAATGAATGCCCATTGAAAGGCATTGATCCGGATCCGGCCTTAAGCTAAACGTCGTTTCGGCGCATTGCCGGATACGACGATTAGCTTTTTTAGAGTGGTTACCATGGCTGCCGGGACGCTAAAGTCCTGGCAGCCATGGTAAAGTGTAGCGGGGAGCGGGGGAGCAGCATACTTACCGTCCGTGCGGCTCCTGGGGCGCTCCAGAGTGACGTCGGGGCGCCCCAAGCGCATGGAGCCGCACGGACTGTAAGTATACCGCTCCCCCTATGGCAACCAGGACTTTAATAGCGTCCTGGGTGCCATAGTAACACTGAAAGCATTTTGAAGACGGATCCGTCTTCAAATGCTTTCAGTACACTTGCGTTTTTCCGGATCCGGCGTGTAATTCCGGCAAGTGGAGTACACGCCGGATCCGGACAACGCAAGTGTGAAAGAGGCCTAAGGCACTTTTTAGTAGTTAATGATTGTATATAGTTAGTTAGATTATAATCAAATATCCACATGACAGGTTCCCTTTAAGCGAGGCTGTCTGTCGTGCTAAAAGTCCAAGCAAAGAGGAAGTCAGGAAGCGAAAGTACAGAGCACAACAGGAAACAGAATACACGGAGTTACTTAAAAATAGATATCTAGAAAAATACTGCCCATTTTGTGCTAAAAACTGTTTTGATGTCAGTGTACCTTTAATATCAGAATGGCAGGCCTCTTTGTATTTACAGTATATATACAGTATATATATATATATATATATATATATATATATCTTTTCACATTTCTTTAGTTACTAAAGTTACTCAACATTTGCATTGGAATGTGTTACAGTACTGCAAACGATAGCAATGATACCTAAAATATGAGGTGACAATCACTTCCTCCTTCAGCACCTTAAAGAGGTTGTTCTGGAAAAACCACCTTACGGTCATGAATCTCATTTTGTACACAGCTTTCATTTTCTAACATACTTTACTTACCTGGATGTTTATATTGCACAATTCAAACTTCAATCTTCTGACCCTGTCCACTGCTCCAGATACTGCATCCTCCTCTGATCTGCATGGGTCAGTGAGGGTGACGAAATCCAGCCTCCACTCCTGGCGCATGCAATGCTACAGATCCCTGGTTATGAGCGCATGCGCTGGGCCCAGTTCTGTCACTTTCCACTGACCCCTGCAAATCAGTTAGGTGGTGATGTGCTGACAGTTTCTCCCTAGCCCTGATGAGAGCAGAGCCCAGCAATGGACATGATGTCTGGACAGAAACATACTCTTTTATACAATAGAATAAACTTATGTTTGACATATAATGCTACTGCTTAAAGAAAGCAGATACAGGCACTGAAAATACTGAAATAAAAATGTTAAAAGCGCCATCTGCTGGTCAAATCCACCCCAAAAAATAAGATAAAAAAAGAAAAAAAACAGGCATCCCTTATCCTCTCCCCTAATTGTAATGGCTCATGCACATGAGCATGTGTGCCCCGTGCCACAGCCAGCAAATAGCAAGTACATGCAAGATATGTTCTGCACCACCCAAAAAAAATGGAATATGTTCTATTTTTTGGCGGCGTGGAGCCACGGACCGAAATCTCACGGAAGCGCTTCATAGTGCGTATAATACAAATCTCTGCTATGCATCTTGTGGATTCTGGACCCATTCAAGTCAATGGGTTTGCATCCGTGATATTGAGTGCACACATCCGGTGCCCGTATATATTGTAGACCCGCTGCAATAGTCTGCAATACGGGCACAGACGGCCCACAATCATGTGAATGAGCCCTAACTATGCTTTTTTTGTTGTTGCAGGAAATGTTTGGATCTTCACTTAACACCTTCCCGATGCAGGCATTTTCCATTTGTTGTTACAGGGAGCTGCCGCGCGCTGCAGCCTCCCAGCAGATTATCAAGCACAGCGCTGTACATTGTATAGTGGCAGTGCTTGGTATTGCAGCTCAGTCCCATTCTCTTGGGGCTGAGCTGCAAGTAGGCCATGTGACTGATGTACAGTGACATCAGTGACATCACATGGCCTAGGCTGCGGTGCTCACTGAGTACCAGCCTCTTCTAACAGCTGATCGGTGGGAGTCTCAGGAGTGCGTCCCCTGCTGGCTGTGAAATTAACTGTGCGCCTGCAGGCTGTAAATGGATAAAAAGTGAAATGAAGAAAAAAATATAAAACTTCTAGCTATAGTTACTAATATTACAGCAGTATACGTACAGACATTTTCAACCCCCCTTTTCATTCATAAAAAAAGTCAATTAAAAAAGTATTTATTAGTTTTAGCAATAGCATAGTGGACTTGTGTGTGTAAAATATAGAAACATACACACTATTTTTCCCCTTTTTTGCTTTCTTAAAAAAAAAATCTAGGCACTCATTCTAGCTATATTTAGTATACCGGCAGGAGGTTGTGCTCTGTGTAAAATATACAGACGCACACATATATATATTTTTTCATTTCTAAATACTTGTAATGTGTTAGCGCAGTACAACATCTGTACTGGCAGTGCGGTGCCACAGAACCAGCAATAGAAAAACAGGCCGCCAAAATGCACTCGAATCCTTTGAAGTCTTGCGGTGGGGCCCAGCCAGTAGATAAGTTACACAAATAATGCCTATTTTCATGGTAAAACATACAGTAATGGTTTGAGAAATGTTTTGTCTTTAATGAGTGTTTATAAGGTCTGAGAGAAGACATATTGAGTCCGTCAGCTCCCTGTCTGACGGAGCAGAGAGAAAATTCAGATCCCTCTATTAGAGCATCTCACCCCTGTACAGAAAAAAAGACTCCATATTTTTAATAAAGTCCAATTGAAAAAAAAGATTTTTAGCTCATAATGAGTACAATGTACTAATGCTGAACATTTTTGTAATATACTTTTTTTTGTATAATTGTCTTTTTATTGAGGAAGTCATAAGAGTAAAAGAAACATACAAATTTCTTTAAGAAATCAGTTAACCATCAGATGATCAGTAAATATGAAAGATATGACAATGCAAATAGATCACATATAGGCATATCAAGCAATTCCAGTTCCATCAATATTAATTCGTATTCAACCCGATCACCGGGATAATAATAATATAACTGAGCAAGAACTGCCCATGAATGTGCAAACATAGTGTATAACATCATCGTTGCTATGAACAAAGGACAGGACAAGACACAGAAGGGTAGACAGAGGGGAAGGGAGTGAGAGGGGTACTATTCAGCATTCTCTGTGAATGTGTCCCAAGGTTGCCATACCATATGAAATTTGGCTATAGAGTTATTGATAAGCGCAGTTAAATGTTCCATTCGTCTAACCTCCATAATACTAGCGAGCAGATCAAACCGAGTCGGTATGTCCTGTCTCTTCCAATACTTAGCTATACGTCGTCTACTTGCCGACACTATGTGAAGTACCAAGCAAAGTACGTGTTTTCTTAGTACTACTGGATGTTCAGTAAAAACATATATGGATCTAGTGCAAATTTTATATTAGTTAGTTGCATTATAAGGTGTTGGGTCTCCTTCCATAATGGGAATATGGCATGGCAGTCCCGAAAAATGTGAAATAACGACCCTTGGCCAGAGCCACATCTCCAACAAGTACCAGAAACAGTAGGATTCAGGTGTCTGAGCATCTGGGGCGTGTGATACCAAAACATCAGGAGCTTATAGGAATTCTCTCTATAGGTCACACATGTGGATGACATTGCTGCTCTACGCCATATAAGCTGCCAATCACTCGATGGAATTTCCTTCTCCAAGTATCTCTCCCATTTAGACATATATGCATGATGCCAGTGGCGTACCAAGGGGGGGGAGGGGGGGCGGGCCGCCCCGGGTGCCACTCACAAGGGGGGTGCCTGATGGAGTCACCCGTCCCCGGCTCCATCCACTGCTGCGACGCAAAGGATTATTGTGGCGGCGGGCGGCGCGCAACATGACGTGACGACGTCACGACACTGACGCCGCGCCGCCGCCTTCACGGATCAGAAGAAGGATCTCCATTATACCAGCGGTCGGACGGCCAGACGGCGGGCATCATCAAAATAAATGTGAGAGAGACGACGAGTAAAGTAAATAATTGTGTAATTAAGGGGGGGGGGGGGGTGTACCGTGTAATTAAGGTGGGGAGGGAGGGGGTGTAATTAAGGGGGGGTGTAATTAAGGGGGGGTGTTATTAAGGGGAGAAGAGAGGGTGCAATTAAGGGGGGGGGGGGTGCAGGATTTGTTCATTTTATTGATGGGGATTTGGATTTTTTTTCTTTTTGGTGCAGATGGAAAGTGATTTTTTTTAAGGGGGTGCAGCCTGCGAGACGCAAGATTTCCTGTGAACGCGCGCACGCTCACAGGAACGGAAGGTAAGCATTAGCGAGTGGATCTCCAGCCTGCCAGCGGCGATCGTTCGCTGGCAGGCTGGAGATGTGATTTTTTTAACCCCTAACAGGTATATTAGACGCTGTTTTGATAACAGCGTCTAATATACCTGCTACCTGGTCCTCTGGTGTCCCTTTTGTTTGGATCGACCACCAGAGGACACAGGTAGCTGTGTAAAGTACCACAAAACACCACTACACTACACTACACCCCCCCTGTCACTTATTAACCCCTTTTGAACCACTGATCACCCCTGATCACCCCATATAGACTCCCTGATCACCCCCCTATCATTGATCACCCCCCTGTAAGGCTCCATTCAGAGGTCCGTATGATTTTTACGGATCCACTGATACATGGATTGGATCCGCAAAACACATGCGGATGTCTGAATGGAGCCTTACAGGGGGGTGATCAATGACAGAGGGGTGATCACCCATATAGACTTCCTGATCACCTCCGTCATTGATCACCCCCCTGTAAGGCTCCATTCAAACGTCCATATGAATTTTACGGATCCACTGATACATGGATTGGATCCGCAAAACACATGCGGATGTCTGAATGGAGCCTTACAGGGGGGTGATCAATGACAAGGGGGTGATCACGCATATAGACTTCCTGATCACTTCCCTGTCATTGATCACCCCCCTGTAAGGCTCCATTCAGACGTCTGTATGATTTTTACGGATCCACTGATACATGGATCGGATCCGCAAAACACATGCGGACGTCTGAATGGAGCCTTACAGGGGGGTGATCAATGACGGAGGTGATCAGGGAGTCTATATGGGTGATCACCCCTCTGTCATTGATTACCCCCCTGTAAGGCTCCATTCAGACGTCCGCATGTGTTTTGCGGATCCGATCCATGTATCCGTAAAAAATCATACGGACATCTGAATGGCGCCTTACAGGGGGGTGATCAATGACGGAGGTGATCAGGGAGTCTATATGGGTGATCACCCCTCTGTCATTGATCACCCCCCTGTAAGGCTCCATTCAGACGTCTGCATGTGTTTTGCGGATCCGAAAATTTGTAATAAATATTATTGAAAACATTTAAAAAAGTTTGTGCGTGTTTTCTTAACTTTCTTGGGGGGGGGGGGGGAAGGGGGTGCCAAACAAAGGGTTCGCCCCGGGTGCCAAATGCTCTAGGTACGCCCCTGCATGACGCATAACCCGTGGACATTCCGGAGTTGAGAGAAGGACATATATGTCTGATATAAGACCCCTGGTGGAGGTCGAGAGTTTACAAAGTCGTTCAAACATTGTCGGAGTAGAGACCTTCGTATCATTAAATAGGGATCTAAGTAAATGCTGAATTTGTGTATGCTGCTATCTAGAGGACTCAGGTAGATTGTATTTTTCCTTAAGCAATTCAAACGGTATTGTCTCAAGGGTCCTATATTCCACTACATCAGCAAGTCTGAATAGTTTGTTGGAGAACCATGGCTTAAAAGATGTACATTGTAACCCTAACGGGAACACAGGATAAATTAAAAACGAGGTCATTGATTATTTTGAAGATATCAACGGGAATTTCTGCTTGCAACTTTTCCAGATATTGTATGTTAATGACATAGGACCCAACAACTGGATAGCGCAGTTGGCCGGTAATGGTGACCACAAAAGGGCATTAGGATGAATAGGGGCCAACCATAGCTTCTCAATTTCCATCCATCTAGAGAATGCCAGGAGGGAAGACCATGCAGGGATACGACGTAAATGTGTCGCCCAATAGTATTTAGTTACATCAGGGAGCCCTAGACCGTCTTGTGACTTAAGGGCGGTGAGAGTACTGCAAGAAATTCTATGTCTTTTTCCATTCCAGACAAACCTAAGGATGGAAGATTGCAAAGCTCTTAGATCTTTCTTGGGTATGGGAACTGGGATAGTTTCCATCACGTACAGTAATTTAGGCAATATGGTCATTTTGACTGCCGCAATGCGCCTCAGTAGAGAAATTGGCAAGGAGATCCATTTAGCCATAAGTGAATTAAGTTCTCAGAAGAGGGGAACAAAATTATAAGCATAGAGGTTATTGTAAGTTTTAGTTAACTGCACTCCCAGATATTTGAGGGTAGTATCGTTCCATTTAAAATGAAAATTACCCTGTAGGGTACTCAGTGCGTCTGGCGGGATATTAATGGTTAAAGCCTCTGCTTTTGATGTATTAATCTTATACCCAGACAGTCTGCTATATTCCCCTATTGTCCGAAATAGATTCGGAAGCCAAGTGTGTACGTTTGTCAACGTGAGAATGATATCATCAGCAAAGAGTGATAATTTAAATTTAAAGGACACCTTATTGACCTCTATTCCTTGAATATCAGGATGGGCCCGAATTAGCGCTGCCAAAGGCTCTATGCAAAGTATGAAAAGCAGAGGGGAAAGCGGGCAGCCCTGCCTAGTTCCGTTTTGAATAGTTATCATGCGAGCATGCGTCGTTTTCACATAGGCTGTTGGGCGTGCATAAAGAGCACGAATGGCAGTCAGGAAAGACCTCCCTATAACAAAACACCGTAATGCGGAAAACATAAAAGGCCAACTGAGGCGATCAAAGGCCTTTTCTGCATCAAGGCCTAATACTAACGCTTGTTGTTTCCGTCTGTTAACAATGTCTATCAGGTCTATTTTGTAATATACTTTAATTACTAAAATCATACATTTCTATTAGAAAAATAGCTCTAAAGTGGCCCATTTTCTTCTGTTTACAGAACAGTGGAGACTTGCTTAACACTGACTGTGTTATGTAAACAGAAGACAGAGGAGAGTTGCTAAGGCTCAAAATGGGCCACTTTACATAAATAAAAATAGAATGGCAGTTACACTTAAAAGGGATTTTGTCAGCTAGTTTGAGCCTATAGAGCTGAGGACAAGTGCTGCTAGATCACCACTAGCACGTCCACAATATACATTTCCTATTCAAGGAGCCCAGCCTTGCCCACTGTAAAGGAGCCTAGCACCGCCTGCATCCTCTGAATCTCCTCCTTGCTCCTCCGACGTCACAGAGTTGAAGGGCTGTAATCTCGCGTATGCGCGAGTATGCCGCATGTGAGTGCCAGCATGGTGTTCCTTCCCTGTGCTGGCATCAGCCTCAGGGAACGAACTGCGCATGCGCTAGCTGGCATGCGCGAGATTACGGCGCTTCAACTATGTGACATCAGGGGAGCAAGGAGGAGATTCAGAAGATGCGGGCGGTGCTGGGCTCCTTCACAGTGGGCGTGGCTGGGCTCCTGAAACGTTGGTAACAGCCCCTTGGGCTCCTTACTATCCTCATTTGCATATACAGTACAGACCAAAAGTTTGGACACACCTTCTCATTCAACGAGTTTTCTTTATTTTCATGACTATGAAAATTGTAGATTCACACTGAAGGCATCAAAACTATGAATTAACACATGTGGAATTATATACATAACAAAAAAGTGTGAAACAACTGAAAATGGCATATTTTAGGTTCTTCAAAGTAGCCACCTTTTGCTTTGATTACTGCTTTGCACACTCTTGGCATTCTCTTGATGAGCTTCAAGAGGTAGTCACCTGAAATGGTCTTCCAACAGTCTTGAAGAAGTTCCCAGAGATGCTTAGCACTTGTTGGCCCTTTTGCCTTCACTCTGCGGTCCAGCTCACCCCAAACCATCTCGATTGGGTTCAGGTCCGGTGACTGTGGAGGCCAGGTCATCTGGTGCAGCACCCCATCACTCTCCTTCATGGTAAAATAGCCCTTACACAGCCTGGAGGTGTGTTTGGGGTCATTGTCCTGTTGAAAAATAAATGATGGTCCAACTAAACGCAAACCGGATGGAATAGCATGCTGCTGCAAGATGCTGTGGTAGCCATGCTGGTTCAATATGCCTTCAATTTTGAATAAATCCCCAACAGTGTCACCAGCAAAGCACCCCCACACCATTACACCTCCTCCTCCATGCTTCACGGTGGGAACCAGGCATGTAGAGTCCATCCGTTCACCTTTTCTGCATCGCACAAAGACACAGTGGTTGGAACCAAAGATCTCAAATTTGGACTCATCAGACCAAAGCACAGATTTCCACTGGTCTAATGTCCATTCCTTGTGTTCTTTAGCCCAAACAAGTGTCTTCTGCTTGTTGCCTGTCCTTAGCAGTGGTTTCCTAGCAAATATTCTACCATGAAGGCCTGATTCACACAGTCTCCTCTTAACAGTTGTTCTAGAGATGTCTGCTGCTAGAACTCTGTGTGGCATTGACCTGGTCTCTAATCTGAGCTGCTGTTAACCTGCGATTTCTGAGGCTGGTGACTCGGATGAACTTATCCTCCAGAGCAGAGGTGACTCTTGGTCTTCCTTTCCTGGGGCGGTCCGCATGTGAGCTAGTTTCTTTGTAGCACTTGATGGTTTTTGTGACTGCACTTGGGGACACTTTTAAAGTTTTCCCAATTTTTCAGACTGACTGACCTTTATTTCTTAAAGTAATGATGGCCACTCGTTTTTCTTTACTTAGCTGCTTTTTTCTTGCCATAATACAAATTCTAACAGTCTATTCAGTAGGACTATCAGCTGTGTATCCACCTGACTTCTCCACAACGCAACTGATGGTCCCAACCCCATTCATAAGGCAAGAAATCCCACTTATTAAACCTGACAGGGCACACCTGTGAAGTGAAAACCATTTCAGGTGACTACCTCTTGAAGCTCATCAAGAGAATGCCAAGAGTGTGCAAAGCAGTAATCAAAGCAAAAGGTGGCTACTTTGAAGAACCTAGAATATGACATTTTCAGTAGTTTCACCATTTTTTGTTATGTATATAATTCTACATGTGTTAATTCATAGTTTTGATGCCTTCAGTGTGAATCTACAATTTTCATAGTCATGAAAATAAAGAAAACTCTTTGAATGAGAAGGTGTGTCCAAACTTTTGGTCTGTACTGTATATATAAAATTGTGAGGCAAGGTAGCAAGAAATAGCTGTTTTGGCACTGTTTTTATTTTTTGTTATTTACAACATTTATCTGACAGGTTAGATCATGTGGTATTTTTATAGAGCAGGTTGATATGGACGCGACAATACCAATATGCCTTCCATGCCATCGGGTCTCCATCACAGCAGCACGGGGACCCGATGGCAGCGCAGATACCTGCCCGAGATCGCTTGTGCCGCGGTCAGCGCTGACCGCGGCACATGAAGGCTTAATGCGCTGGTGCATGCAGCAGGGGTCCAGCTATCAGTGACAGCTGGACCCTTGCCGCTGATCGGGTGGGCGCAGCTCCTGCACCCGCCCGATCCCCATGAAGTACATGTACGTCATGGGTCCTTAAGGGGTTAAAAATGGCACGTTGCCTTTGTATTGTAAGCAAAAACTATTTTTATTTTCATCTTTTACATTTTAAAAATAAAAAAGGAAAAGGGCCCGAAGCAAAACTTTGGGCACTCTGAATGGTTAGTACTAGAGATGAAAGAATTTCAAAAAAATTTGATTCGGATAGTTTTCCGAATTTTCCCCCAAAAAATGTGGTTCAACTCGAATTTATTCATGGCGAATTGCGTTAATAAAAGGCTATTTACTGGCTGCAGAGGGCCTTTATAGTGGTGTAGAATACTGTGCCTTGCAGTAACACGTATAGGGAGTCTGCTGTGGTAGTGAAACAATACTGCGAGTTAGTATGACATGCAGATGACAGGCGTCGCTCTTAGAATCACTGCACACTTCACTTATTTGGGCAAATAACTCAAGTGTCAACTCAGCCTTACAGGTCAATGTTAGCGCCAAGAAGAAGTGCACTCCTTTTACACTGTTGTCAGCTGATTCCACATAGATGTCTACAGAACCTGTTCTATTAAACACTTATACAAGTAGAGCCCCCCACCCCCGATAGAGTGGAGTAAGTGTCTGCAGTTTGTGTTGACGTCACTGATTATTTTGCCCATCCTCTGATCCGTCAGAACAATAACCCCCCCAAAAACTGATCCTGTCTGTGGAGCATCCGCCTTCACTCAGTCAGCATTTGGTCAGTAATCCGTCAGTATTGTTAAAGTAAAAAAAAAAAAAAAAACAGGAGTGGATCCAAAACAGAGATGACACGTGAATGGAATATTTGCATGTCTTCTGTGTTTTGTACCCACTCCTGCTTTTGGCTACCAAATCATAAGCCAATTCTGAGGCGAAATAGGGACAATGTCATGTCACCACCTGCTGGTTCAGGTCCTGCTCCAGGTCTAGCTGCTGCTGAGTAGTTCTTCACTAGGCGGGTGAAGAAAGCTGCTCATCAGTCACTCTAGACTCAAGTTGCTGCTGATGGAGCTGGAAATGCTCCTAACCCCCCACCCCCCCCCCCCGCCACAGCAGCCATGGCAGAGGAATGTGAGAACAGAGAGCCACCCCAGTCAGACCTGCGAGAGGATGGACGATGGCGCAGATAGGCAGCGGCCAACTGACTACATAGGCTGTCTCTATAGTAGTTCAGTTTGTCCTCCCTCTCAGCGGGTGTAAAAATGGCCACCATTTTGGACCGGTAGCGAGGGTCCAGAAGTCATCCCTCTGCTGAATGCTGACAATCCAGCTGTGACAACGCAAGCAAGTGAGCATGCATCAGGCCATTTGTGCAAGTGACTCGGAGGGACTCCCTGCCTCCATCTCCACTGCATACTGCCACGGTGTGTCTGGGTCCTCTGCCTCGTCTTCCTCATCGCCCTGTAGTGCCTCTGGCTGCTCCTGCTTTTCTGTCACCTGTATAGAAAAACCACCCATTTCGCTACACATAGCTTGTGCTCCAATGTCCTCCTTCTCAAGTTCATCCCCCACAGGACTCATGTGGCCGTGAGATCTAGGCGCCACGTCTCCAGTCCCCTGACCAGCCAGATTTACCAGCATCTGTTCCAGGACATGATGCAGTGGAATGACGTTGTTCATCCCGTAGTCCTGGCGACTGACAAATAACATGGCCTCCTCAAAGGGACTGAGCAAACGGCAGGTGTCACGCATGAGCTGCCACTGGCTGACATCGAAGTTACACAGGGGAGTACTCCTGTCCGCTTGGGTCATCGAGAAATTGTTTATGGCCTTTATCTGTTCATATAGACAGTCCAACGTATGGAGGGTGGAAACGTTGCATATCAGCCTATGTTGGGGGATGCCGTTCTGCCGCTGCAGCTCAAGGAGGGTGTTCTTTGCGGTGTACGAGTGGATTAAGTTCATGCAAAGTTTCCTGGCCATTTTTAGGATGGCTTGCAGATGGGTTGAAAACTTCAGGAACCGCTTGACAACCAGATTGAACACGTGTACCATATAGGCCGCATGGCTCAGCCCTCCTTGACGCAGCGCCAACATGTTCTTCCAGTTGTCGGTCACCATGGTTCCGATTTTGAGTTGTCGCGGAGGAAGCCAGGATTTAATTCCTTGATGAAGGGCACGGAGCAGTTGTATGACTCAGGCAAACGAGGTACAGAACAGCGTGACACCGCCGTACCCTGCACATGTTGTATGCTGGAGGGGCACTGTGAATTGTCCCTGCAGTGGAGGCTGAGGACACAGTGGAGGATAAGGAGGCAGAGGCGGACATTGTCGCAGGACCAATGGCGTGAGAACGTGGAGGCGGAAGCAGTGTCACCTGGCCAAGTTGCTCGTTTGGCTGTGCAGGAACCACATTCACCCAGTGGGCCATAAAGGACATGTATTGTCCCTGACCGTAGTTACAGCTCCACACGTCGACGCTGCTGTGCGACAGGCTCAAGGACTGGCCCACCTTCTGTTCAACATATGTGTGCAGGGCTGGTACTGCCTTTTTGGCAAAGAAATTACAGCTTGGGACTCTCCACCTCGGCACAAGCCATCAGTTCTCAGAAAAGTGCAGTGTCCACCACTTGGAAAGGGAGGCAACTTGGCCAGGATTATATTATTTCATTGTTTAAAGAGGACGCCCAATCTTGGGCTTTTTCTCTGCTGACCCGATCACCGTCCCTCCGGTCGGTAGATGAATTCTTTAGAGCCTTATCTATGATGACCCGGATCGGATCTCTCAGGCCGAGACCAAGTTACGGGGTTTGCGGCAGGGAGAACGTTCTGCGGAGACCTATTGCTCTGATTTTAGGAGATGGGCTACGGATATAGAGTGGAACGATTCTGCTCTCCGTAGCCAATTCTGCCTGGGTCTCTCTGAGAGACTGCAGGACGCATTGGCTTTTCATGAAAATCCTGAGTCATTGGAAGCAGCTATGTCCCTTGCTGTACATCTTGATAGACGCCTGAGGGAGAGATCTAGGCGTCCTCACCTTAAGGACGTACTGTCCAAAAAGGGTACTGCTTCCTTTGACACTTATGGTGGAGAGACACGGGTGGTTGTGCCTTGTGATGAGCCTATGCAGTTAGGAGGAGCTACTCCTGGAACTACTGGCAAAAGCTTGGGTCATGTGAAAGGAGTCTGCTTTTGTTGTGGCAAGAAGGGACATTTTGTGAATATTTGTCTGTACTTGCAGCATCAAGGTGTAAACAAAAAGAAAAAAAAAGTTTAATCCCCAAATTACTATTGGTAGTGTGGATGGGGAGCAAGAAAACCTGCTTTTGTCTTTTACTGGTAGTACCCATTTTCTCCTGTCTGTGGCACTAGAGTCCAAAACTGTGAAAATCCAAGCATTTATCGACAGTGGGGCAGGAGTTAACTTGATTGATGGACAGTTTGTACGCATTCACGCGTTGACTACTAATGAATTAGAGAATAGTATCTCTGTCTTTGCAATTGACTCAGCACCTCTCGCCCAAAATGCCTATCGCAGGTAGTGAATGACATTAATTTAAGAGTGGGTGATTTGCATCAGGAATCTATCTCCTGTTATGTGTTGGAGGGTCTGCCTGCTCCGTTGGTGTTGGGCTTACCATGGTTAAGCAAACATAACCCTAACATCGATTGGCAAACGAGACAGATTCTCGATTGGAGTGATTTTTGCATGGACCTACTTTCACACTTGCGTTCGGAGCGGATCTGTCTGGTATCTGCACAGACGGATCCGCTCCTATAATGCAAACGATGGTATCCGTTCAGAACGGATCCGTCTGCATTATATGTCAGAAAAAAGTCTAAGTCTAATTGTTAGTCAGACGGATCCGTCCAGACTTTACATTGAAAGTCAATGGGGGACGGATCCGTTTGAAATTGCACCATATTGTGTCAACGTCAAACGGATCCGTCCACATTGACTTATATTGTAAGTCTGGACGGATCCGTTTGGCTCCGCACGGCCAGGCGGACACGAAAACGCTGCAAGCAGCGATCGGGTGTCCGCCTGCTGAGCGGAACGGAGCCATACTAATGTATTCTGAGCGGATCCTTATCCACTCAGAATGCATTGGGGCTGTACGGATCCGTTCGGGGCCGCTTGTGAGTTCCGTTTGAAGCCCGAATGCAAGTGTGAAAGTAGCCTTAATGCATCGTTCTCTATGGTTACCACTAAAACTATACCCTCGTTCATTTCAGAATTTTCTGATGTGTTTTCTGAGAGTGGTAATCAGGAGTTGCCTCCGCACCGGGAGTATGACTGTCCCATCAATCTTATTCCCGGAGCTAAATTGCCCAAATCTCGGTTGTATAATCTTTCGAAACCCGAAAGAAAGGCTATGCGAGAGTATATCACCGAGAGTTTGGCAAAGGGACATATTAGACCATCCAAGTCCCCAGTGGCTGCTGGATTTTTTTTTGTAAAGAAAAAGGATGGTACCCTGAGACCATGTCTAGACTTCTGTGAGCTCAATCGTATTACCGTCCGTAATCCTTACCCCCTTCCTTTGATTCCGGATTTGTTTAGTCAGATTGTCGGTGAAAGGGGTTCTCTAAATTGGATCTGAGGGGGGCATATAATCTGGTAAGGATCAAGGAGGGGGATGAGTGGAAGACCGAATTTAATACCCCTGAGGGTCATTTAGAAAACCTGGTCATGCCCTTTGGGTTAACCAATGCTCCTGCGGTTTTTCAACACTTTGTCAATGACATCTTTCATCATCTGGTGGGGAGGTTTGTTGTTGTATACCTTGATGACATACTAATTTATTTGCCTAAAATGGAGACTCATCAGGATCATGTGAGACAGGTGTTACAGATCCTAAGAGAGAATAAGTTGTATGCTAAGATGGAAAAGTGTGTATTTGCTGTACAGGAAGTGCAATTTCTGGGTTACCTGCTCTCATCCTCAGGTTTTCATATGGATCCCGAGAAGGTCCGTGCCATGTTGAACTGGGATGAACCCGAAAATCTGAACGCGCTTATGCGGTTTTTAGGGTTTACCAACTACTACCGTAAATTTATCTTGAACTATTCATCGGTGGTTAAACCTTTAACAGACATGACTAGGAAGGGTGCTGATATTTCTATCTGGTCTGATGCGGCATTACAGGCCTTTTCTGCTATGAAAGAATGTTTTGCTTCGGCCCCTATTCTGGTGCAACCAGACGTGTCTCAGCCATTTACTGTTGAGGTTGACGCATCTGAGGTAGGGGTAGGAGCAATATTGTCGCAGGGTCCTTCACCCAGTAAATGGCGCCCATGTACATTTTTCTCTAAAAAAAACTCTTGACTGCTGAAAAGAATTATGTGGGGAATAGGGAATTTCTGGCCATTAAGTTGGCGTTCGAGGAATGGCGGCATTGGTTGGAAGGAGCAATTCATCCTATTACAGTAATTACGGATCACAAGAATCTGGCCTACTTGGAGTCGGCTAAGCGACCAATGACGGCTAAGCGACCAATTTAACTTCATCGTAACTTACCGCCCTGGGGTTAAGAACGTCAAGGCTGATGCTTTGTCACATAGCTTTCCTGGGGGAAGGGGGGGGGGGGGAAGGGTGTGAGTCTAATGACCCTAGTCCCATTTTATCTGAGGGGGTGGTTATATCCGCTCTTTATCCTGATCTCGAGGCCAGGGTTTTGGAGGCACAGGAGGATGCTCCGGACTCTTGTCCTCAGGGGAAGTTGTTTGCTCCCTCCGAATTACGTCACAAGGTGTTTGAGGAACATCACTGTACGGTGCTTGCTGGGCACCCTGGGAGTAGATCGACTGTCAATATCATCTCTCGTAGATTCTGGTGGCCGGGTTGCGTAAATGTATTGAGGACTATGTGTCAGCCTGTGGTACCTGTGCACGTGCTAAGGTGACACATACTCGGCCTTCCGGATCTCTGCTTCCATTGCCCATCCCGTCCAGACCTTGGACCCATTTGTCCATGGATTTTATCACGGATTTACCGAATTCTTCGGGAAAGACCGTGATTCTGGTGGTTGTCGATCGTTTTAGTAAAATGGCACATTTTTTTGCATTACCTAGTCTACCCAATGCTAAAACTCTTGCGCAGGTGTTTGTCGACAATATTGTGAAACTACATGGCATTACCTCTGATGTGGTGTCCGATAGAGGGACTCAGTTTGTTTCCAGAGTACAGAGCGTTCTGTACTCGTCTGGGTGTACAATTGTCCTTCTCTTCGGCTTTTCATCCTCAGTCGAACGGACAGACGGAGTGCACTAATCTAAATCTGGAGACTTACTTGAGATGTTTTGTTTCAGAGAATCAGGAAGAGTGGTCTTCATTTTTGTCGTTAGCTGAGTTTGCTATAAATAACCGTAGACAGGAATCCACTGATAAGTCGCCGTTTTTTGGGGCATATGGGTTCCATCCACAGTTTGGTACATTTTCTGGTGCTCATAATTCTGGCATTCCTGAGGAGGAACGATTTTCTTTTTTGTCTTCTATTTGGCGGAAAATCCAAAATAACCTGGAAAAGATGGGCAACAGGTATAAGCGTGCGGCTGACAGGAAACATATGAGTGGTCCGGACCTGAGAGCGGGTGATTCTGTGTAGCTGTCTGCAACTTCCTCAGGCATTGAAAATCCATAACGTTTTTCATAAATTATTGTTAAAGAAATGTCTTGAACCTGTTGAGCCGTCCTCCTTGCCTCCCGCTCCTCTCATGGTGGACGGCAATTTAGAATTTCAGATCAGCAGGATTGTGGACTCCCGAGTTCTCCGGAGATCTCTCCAGCATCTCGTTCATTGGAGAGGGTACGGACCAGAGGAGAGGATGTGGGTTCCAGCGACCAATGTTAATGCTAGTCGTCTGGTGAAAGCATTCCACAGAGCTCATCCTGATAAGGTCGGTCCTGGGTGCCCGGAGGTCACCCGTAGAAGGGGGGGTACTGTCACATCGGTGACAGGTTTTAGAAGGTCTGAAAGATTATCTGCTCATTAGTGATCTGGCAGCTTCATTTGGTTTTTGAAAGAGCTGGAGTGTGGTTCTAGTTGAAGTCCTGTTCATCCATCAGCCTCAGAAGTTAAGTGTTCCGTTTGTTGTATTTTGTATTCCCCCCCACCTTTGTTGTTTACTAGGCCTCAGCGAGATGCTGGTTCCTTCATCAGGGAAGGAGCGGGTAGTCTCTGCCCTGTCATTACAATTAGGGCATCCGAGGGCCACCAGTGTTTTCTAGGTTCCTGTGTATGGGCATTTCTACCATCGAGAGGTGCCCATACAGATAGGAGTTAGGGCCAGGAACAGGGTTTTATAGGTGGTGACCCTTTTCCTTCCCTAGCGGTGAGGCCTAGTGTCTTTTCCCTTCCTTCTTGTTGTCTTTTGGTTTTCCCCCGTACTACATCCGTGACATCGCTTCGGTGATTGATTGTTGATGGAATGACTGACAAGGAGTAGTAGAGAGCAGGAGCATAAGGACCAGCAGATGATGGGAAGGACAGATAGCTCCCGTCGGCTGAGGTGGTGGAGCCTTGACTGCCTGATATTAGATGCGTGCCACTGGGTGAAGCAGTGGTTGCTGCGGCAGGCTAGACCACCACATCGAAGCCACGGTTCTCCCAGGCCACTTTATGGTGACACTGCATATGTTGATGCAGGGCCGTGGTGCCAACATTGGCACCCTGGCCAAGCTTCACCTTCTGCCCACAGATTCTACAAATGACCATGTTCACCTCCTCCGGCAGCTTAAAAAAAAACTGCCACATCGCCGAGTAGGTGATTTTACCCTCTACACTCCGAACTGAGTGGCTGCTACAGCTCCTGCTGCCATGAACCCCTTCACCACTACTTTCCGGGCACGTTTGGCTCCCGACCTCTTACTGCTGCCACCCTGGTGACTCCCGGCCACGCTAGCGACTTGCTGGCTCCGCTGCTGCCTCACGGGCAAGCTGCCACCCTCTTCTCCCGATGATGATGAAGCTCCTAATTCACCCAGCTCATCATCGAGTACTGTCTGCACGTCACTGATGTCCTCCTCAACGGTCTCTGGGTCAAGAGCTTGACCGCTCGCAACACCAGCTCCCACGCCACTCTACTCATCACTATTTGCCCACCTACCGCAGGAAGCAGCAGATGTCTCCTCCACTTCTTGATTGGCCAGTAGCTGCTGAATGTCCTCTAGTAGCTCGTCCTCGCTGTATAGTGGAGCGGAGCTCACAGCATATAATACCGTATTTTTCGCCCCATAAGGTGCACCTAGGTTTTAGAGGGGGACAATAAGAAAAAATATTTTTCATGACACCTCAGGTCAATCCACCAATCAGACCCCCAATGTTAATAAGACCTCAGATCAGACCCCCAATCAGATCTCAATATGCCCCCAGCCTCATATGAAATAAAATAAAAACACTCACCTTTCCTGCTCCGGATGCCGCCGCTCCTCACCTCCCGCGCTCGGTCTTCCTTTCCTGCTCTGGATGCCACCTCTCCTCACCTCCCGCGCTCGGTCTTCATCCTCTTCAGTCTGCTGTGAGCCGGTGCGCACAGTGTGAGGTCACAGCGCGCCCTCACACTGTGCGCAGCCCTGCACAGCCGACAGCTGAGGATGCGGCGAGTACACAGCCTTCACCGCTTCCCGGTCCTATTGAATCCCTTCCAAAATGGAGGCGCTTCATTAGTATTCGCCCCATAAGATGCAGGGGCATTTCCCCCTACTTTTTTGGGGGGGGGGGGGGGGATGTGTCTTGTGGGGCGCAAAATACGGTACTTGTCTGGCTGAGGGAACAGAAAAGGACAGAGGCAGGTTGAGGACAGGTGAGTGCACAAGGCCTGCTCCCGGGCCATGCCAACTAAGGGTTGTGTGTGACAAACCCACGACTCTTGGCTGGGGGTGTCTGATGTCACTTGGGACGAAGTGGATGACCGAGTCAACCATTCAAAAACCGCTGGGTTGCTGGTCAAGACACGACCGCTAGATGACACCGGGAGCTCAGGCCTCTCGCTGCGACCTGTGCCTGCGCCAGAACCATTTAGGCCTCTGACACTCCCCTGTGCAGAGCCTGGCACTTCTGTGTCTGACATACTGTTAGATCAAATAAATAAAAAGGAAATTAAAACACCCCAAAAAAGTCAGTAATTTTCTCACTTCACCACACAATGGCTAATAAGCCCTTTTTTCCCAGTAATACACGCCACAGAAGGTTTTAGAACATATAACTGCACTGCTGAATGGCAAATAATATATATTTTTGTGCCACTAATACACGCCAAAAAGGGCTTTAGAACATATTTAAAACAGATTTTTTTTTCTTTAGAACATATAGCTGCACCGCTGTACGGCAAATATTTTTTTTTTTGCCACTAATACACGCCATTTTCTCTGTTCACCACACAACGGCAAATACTTTTTTTTGTGTCACTAATACACACCAAAAAGGCCTTTAGAACATATAACTGCATAGCTGAACGGCAAATAATATATCTTTTTTGCTACTAATACATGCCAAGAAGGGCTTTAGAACATATAACTGCACCGCTAAACGGCAAATAAGATATATTTTTTTGTCACTAATACACGCCAAAAAGGGCTTTAGAACATATAACTGCACTGCTGAACAGCAAATAATATATCTTTTTTTTGCCAATAATACATGCCAAAAAGGGCTATAATTCTCTCACTTCACCACACAACGGCAAATACTTTTTTTCCACTTATAAACTCCACAAAAGGCTTTGACCATATAACTGCACCGCTGAACGGCAAATATATATTTTTGTGCCACTAATACACGCCAAAAGGGCTTTAGAACATATAACTGCACCGCTGAACGGCAAATAATATGCATTTTTTTTGCCACTAATACACACCAAAAATGGCTGTAATTCTCTCACTTCACCACACAATGGCAAATACTTTTTTTGTGCCACTAATAGACGCCAAAAAGGGCGTTAGAACATATAACTGCACTGCTGAATGCCAAATAATACTGTATATATTTTTTTGCCACTAATACACGCCAAAAAGGGCTTTAGAACATATAAATGCACCGCTGATCTGCAAATAGGCCCTTACTTTTTTCCACTTATACACTCCACAAAAGGCTTTAGAACATATAACTGCACAGCTAAACGGCAAATAATATATTTTTTTTGCCACTAATACACGCCAAAAAGGGCTTTAGAACATATAACTGCACAGCTGAACAGCAAATATATATATTTTTTGCCACTAATACACGCCAAAAAGGGCTGTAATTTTCTCACTTCACCACACAACAAATACTTTTTTTGTGCCACTACTACACGGCAAAAAGGGCTTTAGAACATATAATCCCTAAACCACCCCCCCCCCCCCCCCAAGTCCTAATCCCTGTCCCTATCCGATTTTGCCTATGACGAACAAATTATGACTTTTTTTGTCACTTTTAACTGGCTTTTTTTCCCCTTTTTTCTGCACCACTTTTTTTGTGTGCAAGCTGTGAACGGCAAGTGCTGATCAGTCCATAATCCACTGTGCAGATATTTTTTTCATCTGTGCTTTTTTTTTGTTAGAATCTTATATTTATATATATATATATATATATATATATATATATATATATATATCTCATCAATTGATTTTTAGATAGTGTTCTTTTTTTGTATCTGCAGTACATTTTTATACTGCAATGTCTGCACGGACACACCAAACGTTGGCTTGCGTGCGTTCTGCAGCCCTGAGCACCAATAAGTACCATTTTTTACTGGTATGCCGCAGGGCGCCGTACTCCTAGGGATGGACACCCCTTTCTGCAAAACACGGCTTAGCTTGGAGGAGAGGACACACAGTCCCCAGTCACTGCAGAGCATTCCACCCCAGTGCACATAGTGTCCCTGTTCTGCAGAGCAGTGCACCTCTAGTCTGTGCAGAGCCCTGCATCACAGTGCACCAAGAGTCCACAGTCCCTGCAGAGCATTTCACTCCAGCACACCCGCAGCCCATGCAGAGCATTTCACCACGGCGTATCCACAGTCCACACTCTGCAGAGCACTGTACCCCCAGCATATCCCCTGCCGAGCATTGCACCCCCAGAGCAGGGCACTCAGTGTACCCACAGTTCATGCAGAGCGTTTCACCCCAGCCCACGGACAGACTGCACCCTAGTCCATATAAAAGAGCATTGCACCCATAGCCCACTCGTTTGCTCCCCCAGGGCACCCTGATTAGACTGCACTCCCTGTCCCTGAAAAGTAGTGCCCGTTAACCCTTCACAGGACAACCCCTCTCTTCAAGTCGAGTCCGACCCGAAACCATAGCACAATCTCCAGAACTGCTCCTCCCACAGGAAAATCTGGTCACATGGGCGTGACGTCATCAAGACGCTTTCGCTCCCTAGGAAATAGCATCTACTGCGTATCTCGCCGACGAGGTGACGTCAAAGCATCACGTGTACCTTGCTGAAAACCGGAAGTTTCAGTGCCCGGAGCGGCCATATTGGAAGCGGGGGAGGAAATAGTAGGAGAAAGAGGAGAGAGAATCGCTCTGACCCCGGGCTGAGAGGTGAGGAGATGACAGGCTGTGGCGGTATGTGACTGCCGAGCATAGGGCAGTGGAAGACGGAGCCGCCCGGGCTCATGAGGAAGCGCCGGCTGCTGGCCTTGTGTCTGCCCAGGCCTGGGGGAGGGAGGAGGCCCCCGCCGGTGTTTGTGTTGTCTGTGTACGCAGGGTGATCTCCAGAGATCAGGAGGAGATCGCCGGCATCCTGCCCCGGATGCTGGACCTCATGGCTCTGCCAGTGTGACCCATTGTTAGTGTTCACACTGTTCCCATGGTGACCACACAATTACTTCCTGATCACTATTCTTGTGAATTGTGCAAAGAATACTCCTTGGGAATATGCGCGCTCTAGTGTCCGTAGAAGCCCAGATCTGAAAATAAAATGCGTTCCGAAAGTCTTCAGACCCTTTCACTTTTTCACATTTAGTTCCTAAATTTTTTTTAAAAAGTTTTCTCTATCAGTCTGCACTCAATACCCCATAACGAGCAAGAGAAAACAGAATTTTTGGCAAATTTATATATATAAAAAAAAAAAAACTAAAATTTCACATGGACATATGAGATGTTCGTCTAGAATCTAGATTATCTTTGAGATGTTTCCACACCTTGATTGGTAGATTCTGTTGATAGGACACGATTTGGAAAGGCACAACCCTGTCTATATAAGGGCTCCCAGCTGAGAATGAATATCAGAACAAAAACCAAGCCATGAGGAGGGAACTGACTGTAGAGCTCAGAGACAGGATTGTGTGGAGGCACAGATCTGGAGAAGGGGGGCACATGATGTCTGAGCCCAGTGGCTTCCATAATATTTAAAGGCGGTCTCTGGGATTTACCGATTTATAGCCCATCTTCAGGCACTCCTGAGAACCAGCTGTTTAAGGAGGCTGCAGCACTCTAGTGTATATAGGTCATTAGTATGGAAATCCCAGAGAACACCTTTAAATGGGAGACGTTTGTAACAATCGGGACTCTCGGCTGGCAGTGGCTGTCCACCGACTGTCCCCATTCAACCTGACGGAGCTTGAGAGGATCCGCCGAGAAGAATGGCAGAAACTCCCCAAATCCAGATGTGCAAAGCTTGTCACCATGTCCTAGAAGAGTAGAGGCTGAAATCAGGAGCTCCAACTAAGTCCTGAGTAAAGGGGCTGAATACTTATGTCAATGCAAGATATTCGTTTTTCCTGTTCAATAAATTAGCAAAGATTTCTGACATTCTGTTGTCACCTCATCATTATTGGCCACTGAATGCAGAATGATGGGAAAAATTTTGATTGTTTATAATTTTTTCACAAAATGTGAAAAAAAAAGTCAAAGGGTCTGAAGACTTTTTGAATGCACTGTAAATCCACAAACTATATGCCCAGATTCAGGACGCCTTCCGGCCGTATTACACTGCCTGATGTTCGGGCAGGATGAGCGCCCATGGACCATAAACACCTCCATCAGCATTTGCTTGGACCAGTCTATTACACGGGGCGATGCACAGTGAATGTAGGAGGAATGATCACCACGGCAGTTGTTCCTCCCTCCTTCTGTTCTGATGATCGTCGGCAAAACATCTCTGATCACTCAGGTTCATGTTCTACCGATAATCGGGCATCTTGGCTGCACGATTATATGCGCCAATTATTGATAATGAGCATTCCTATGAATTCTTGTTACCAATAATATACCCATAAGTCACTTGGGCTAATAGGAACCGTACGTCTTCTTTCACACGTCTGTGATGCCATCTGTGACAGGTTGGTCAGTGGTTCATCATTGAAAATGCCTGTGTTTGGTCTGTGTGTCCGGTTTTTGCCCTCCATGTGTCATCCGTGTTATTCACGGGCACTGTTAAAAATTTGTTTCCAAAGCCTCTCCTTACAAGGAGCCGTGAAAACCATGGATCAAATACGCATGTCATTCGTGTTGTGTACGTAAGCTTCACAGACCCATAGATCTATAATCATGGACCAAATAGGGTATGCTCCACAGTCCATGGAGAAACATTGACGTGTGAATACACACATTGAAGTCAAAATATACATGAGCAGTCAGTGGAGACCACAAACGGCACAGGTACATGAATCACTGACGTGAAAGAGGCCTAAGGCCAAACCTTGTGTGTGAGGCTGGTCCTACCCTAGATATAACTGCATTATAGCTCCTGCAATACCTGGACTTCCAGAAGTTCTACTGAAGGAAGCTGGTTTCACCGTAGAACTAGCGTCAGTGCTTCCTTCTGGAGAAGGTTTCACAACAGCCATGACTCACTGAAAGTTGAAGTAGAGATTTAGCCATGAGGAAGCAACCAAAAGATGTTCTCGGACGTCTCAAATGCAGATAAAAGATGCTGAGTTATCAAATATGTGATTTTGTTTAGGCTGCTATAAGAACAGTGCACGTATGATCTCTGTACACGTCTCGTGGTTCTACTCGGTGTATTCTTGTCTTCATATAGATGAGCAGCAACAGTAATAAGAGAGCACCAACCACTGCGACACAAAGGCTAAAGCAGGACTATCTGAGGATCAAAAAAGACCCAGTGCCTTACATCTGCGCTGAACCCCTCCCTTCAAATATTTTGGAATGGTAAGTAATTTTTTTTAGCAGAAGCTCCCAACAATCATACATGATCTTTCGGTATATGGGTCCCGATCGTTCCCTATAGTTGAGAAGAACTGAACTCTCTGCCTAAGGAGGACTGGCATCAACCATTTTGAGCCATCTGTCCTATTAAAAATGTCTTTGTCCGGTCCGATCAGGCTGCTTCTGTTGGTTTCTGGCTATCTTCTGTTGATTATTCTGCCCAGGGAATTTGTGCAGATCCATGGAGTCGCTGAGTATTGTTCCTGCAAGGACCAAATGATTCCTTATGCTTAGTAGAGGGTAATGATGCTGTGGTAGCAAAAGGAAACTCCCATCTTCTGGTTGCTTTGGTCACACCCAAGGGCGAAGTGAGTGACCAACGTCTTTATGTTCACATTGCTTCGTAAGCATTATGCCAGCGGGAGGGAAGCCAGGGTTATGTCCTACTATGAAGGTCCTCCTTAGCCTCCAAGTAGCTGTGCTCAAGGACTGTATGTCACAAAGGTCAAATATTTGGTTGTCGATCAGGCACCAGTGGTGGTGACCACATTCGGTCTGATGGCGTCCAAAGGTAATTACCATTGTTCTTGTTGAGGTTGGACAAGATTGGGAAAAATTGCTTCTTTTTCCCCAAAAGAGTCCTATGTACCTGTAAATGGGTTACGTGTAGTCTTGCAGTTCTGCTCCGTTGAGGCTGCCGTACCGCATTCCAGGTGAGAACAGGTGTGGCACCGGTTTTGTATGAAAGCTACCATGATATTGGCAATGCAGTTAAACCATTTCAAAGGGCTCTTTCACATCTGCGTTATAGTCTTCCGGCATAGAGTTCCGTCGTCGGGGCTCTATGCCGGAAGAATACTGATCAGGATTTTCATAATGCATTCTGAATGGACAGTCCGTCCTTCAGGATGTCTTCCGTTCCGGAACGGAACGTTTTTTGGCCGCAGCAAATAGCGCAGCATGCGACGTTTAGCTTTTTCTCAATGGTTACCATGGCTGCCGGGACGCTAAAGTCCTGGCAGCCATGGTAAAGTGTAGTGGGGAGCGGGGGAGCAGCATACTTACCGTCCGTGCGGCTCCTGGGGCGCTCCAGAGTGACGTCAGGGCGCCCCAAGCGCATGGATCACGTGATCGCATGGCACGTCATCCATGCGCATGGGGCGCTCTGACGTCATTCCGAAGCGCCCCGGGAGCCGCACGGATGGTAAGTATACCGCTCCCCCGCTCCCCACTACTACTATGGCAACCAGGACTTTAATAGCGTCCTGGGTGCCATAGTAACACTGAAAGCATTTTGAAGACGGCTCCGTCTTCAAATGCTTTCAGTACACTTGCGTTTTTCCGGATCCGGCGTGTAATTCCGGCAAGTGGAGTACACGCCGGATCCGGACAACGCAAGTGTGAAAGAGGCCTAAATCATATATGAGAGAGCAGAGTTGTTACCGATATGGCTGCCATTTTTACTCCCTTGTTATACTAGTTTCAGTATTTCTACATAATAAGGCCTCATTCACATGGTTGTTGTTCAGCCGCTCCGTGCATTGGGGGGCTGCAATTTGCGGTCCCCAATGAACAGGCACCATACGTGCGGCTGCCGCGTCAGATCCTGACCCATTCAACTTGAATAGGTCCATGATCCGTCTGCACCGCAAAAGAATAGAACACGTTCTATTATTTTGCAATGTGACAACATGGAGACGAAGCACTCCATAGTGCTTCCGTGGGTTTTGCACCAGTCCTTCCGAAATGCGGACCCATTCAAGTGGTGCACGTTGCCAGTGTCTGCATATTGCGGAACTACTGTTTCCGGGGCGTAATACGGTCACGGCAGGACAACGGCCATGTGCGTGAGCCCTAAATTAGATCTAGATCTGCAGGAAAAGATGTAGAAAAGCTGGGTGGCAGCACCCATGGGAGCAGTATGTATGACCATATCGGTTGCCGTCTCTCGTTTTTCATGTAGAACTGCCATATGGTTAAAACTGTACCTCTGTGGGAACCTTTTTTAATTTGTGTGTCCGGTTGGATTATGTCCAACATATGTCACATTCAGGTGAGAGGCTGGAATATGTTTTCACAGCGTTCAGCCTGCGAAGGTCACGTGTAAGTTAACACGTGGAGCAAACAATCCAAAAGGCCATGTGTGCGCAGGGCTGGTTTCTTCCAGTGGAGCAGTGTGCGCAGCTGTCCGGTATTGTCTGACTACTAAGGTCATAGTGTCCCATAACCTTTCCACCTCGGCAGCCTCCTTCTACGCGTCTTACAGAATGGCAGCGTGCAGTTTTAGTCCCGTATGTGTTGTGGCTGAATGTCATGTTTGGCGGTACTTATTGTGGGGATTCGCTCTAGTACGCAGGGTAAGCGGACGCAGTGCAGAGGCAAAAAAAACTGTTTGTAAAGCAAAACCTCAGTTTTTATTCACACATAAGGCCAAAACAAAACAACACTTTTCAGTCTTGGTGTTAGTTCACACAATGGAAAGTCCATAGAACAAAAAAATCACCTTGTTTGCAGTTTTATCTCCAGCGGTCCATAGCAGGCTTTAGGGGGCCCGATTCCCAGCTTGCGGCTCTCAGCCCTCCAGCACGGCACAAAGCCTCGGATCCCAAACACAGAAACTGACAGCGCTCCACTGTCAGAGAGGAGTAATCCACACCCAGCTGACACTGCTGAGTGGGTTTAATATAGGCCGGTCAAGACCCGGCCTGGAACGTGGGGAGTAGTCACCCACCCATCACTTTGGCTACTCCCAGTAAGAGCCGTCCCGGATCAGCTATTTACAGCTGTACTAAATAGCAAAGTGTCAATCAGCATTAGCTGCCACTGACACCTGAAAATACAGACTCTTACTTCACCAAGGCCAGGAACCTCGGTGACACATACCTTCTGTCAATGACGGACCCTTGCGCCTTCCTACATTATTTTTATATATATGTATGTGTGTGTGTATATATATATATATATATATATATATATATATATATATATATATATATATATATATATATATAATTTATTTTTTCTGACTTGCTGCATTCCTTTGGATATACAGAGCTGTGCAGAAGTTTTAGGCAGGTGTGAGAAAAATGCTGCCAAGTAAGAATGTTTCCAAAAATGGAAGTAGATTTTTATCTCAACAAAATGCAAAGTGAAGAAAATAGAAATCTAATCAATATTTGCTGTGTCCACTTTGCCTTCAAAACAGAATCAGTTCTTCTAGGTCAGGGTTGCCCACCAGATGTTGCAAAACTACAACTCTCAGCATGCTCTGATAGCCTACAGCAGGGCATGGTGGGACTGTTTTACAACAGCTGGAGGGCCGCAGGTTGAGCATGCCTGTTCTATGTGAATGTGCACTCAGTGTTTGAAGGAACTCGGCAGGATGGTTGTTCCAAACATATTGGAGAACCAACCACAGATCTTCCGTGGGTTTAGGGTTGCTCAAATCCTTCTGTCACTTCATGTATTTCCAGGTATACTTGATGATGTTGTGGTCAGGACTCTGGGGGCCATATAATGACCTCCAGGACTCCTTGTTCTTCTTTGCATTAATGATATTGGCTATATGTTTGGGGTTCTTCTCCGGCTGCAGAATATTTTTGGAGCCAACCAGAGGCCTCCCTGATGGTACTGCATTATAGATAAGTACCTGCCTGTATTTCTCATTGAGGACACCTTTAAAGGGGTTCTGCAGTTCTTTTAAACTGATGATCTATCCTCTGGATAGATCATCTGAATGGTGGCGGTCCGACCCCCGGGACCCCCACCGATCAGCTGTTTAAGAATGCAGCGGCACTGGCAGTAGTGCCGCGACCTTCTTGCTGTTTACCGCAGGCCCAGTGACATCACGACTAGTATCACTGGCCTGGACACTGCTAAGCTCCATTCAAGTGAACAGGGCTTAGTCCCAACCAGGCCAGTGATTCTAGTCGTGACATCACTGGGCCTGAGGGAAACCAAGAGAATGCGTGGAGCGCCGCTGCCATCTCAAACAGCTGATTGGCAGGGGTCCCAGGTGTCGGACCCCCGCCGATCAGGTGCTGGCGATATATCCAGAGGATAGACCATCAGTTTAAAAGAACTGCAGAACCCTTTTACGTGTCCTCAATGAGAAGTATAGGCAGGTACTTATCCATAATGCAGTACCATCAGGGAGGCCTCTGGTTGGCTCCAAAAATATTCTGCAGCTGTACAAGAACCCCAAATATATAGCCAAGATAATCAACGCAAAGAAGAACAAGGAGTCCTGGAGGTGATTATTTGGCCCCCAGAGTCCTGACCACAACATCATCAAGCAGAACAATGGCAGCAGGTGCTCTGGACTGGTAAGCGAAATTTTTAAATATTTGGCTGTTACAGAAGACAGTTTGTTACCCGAAGTTCTGGAGCGCGGTCCAATAATGAATGTCTGTAGACAGCAGTGAAGCATGGTGGAGGTTCCTTGCAAGTTTGGGGGTGCATTTCAGCAATTGGAGTTGGGGGTTTGGTCAGGATTAAAGGGGTTGCCCGGATTTAGTGCTGAACCCAGACACAACCCGATCTGTAATCATTCACCATGAATGAGTGGAGCTTTTTGCCCTGCGCTGGACTATTTGTTTACAGGCTAGGGCAGCGCTAAAGTCCATCCAATAGTGCCAGTGACATCACCGGGCTCACTGCAAGCCTCCGCCTAGCTTACCCATGGAGAGCTGAGAAATACAGGCAGATACTTATCCATCATGCAGTACCATTGGGGAGGTGTCTGATTGGCTCCAAATTCTGCAGCAGGACCACCAACCCAAACATGCAACCAATATCATCAAGAATTATCTTCAGCATAAAGAAGAACAAGGAGTCCTGCAACTGAGGCTATGGCCCCCAGAATCCTGATCTCAACATCGTCAGATCTGTCTGGGATTACGTGAAGTGGCAGAAGGATTTGAGCAAGCCTAAATCCATGGAAGATCTGTGGTTGGTTCTCCAAGATATTTGCAACAACCTCCCTGCCAAGTTCCTTCAGAATCTGTGTGCACGTGTACCATGATGCTGTGTGGAGGGCAAAGGGCGATCACACCAAATCTTGATTTGGATTTAGATTTCTCTTTTGTTCGTTCACTTTGCATTTTGTTCATTGATACAAATTAACAGTTAAGACAGGGCTCGACAAATCCCAGGCGCCAGGTCGCCATGGCGACTAGGAATTTTGCCCTGGCGCCTATTTGCCTCGGCTTGAAAATAGGCCCAGCAGCCGGGCGCAGACACTGGAGGGTTAGGACCGCTAGCAAAATGAAAATGTTTTTTTTTTTATTTTTTTTTTTTATTACTTGCGCGGCTCGCCCAGGTTCGGACTGCCACCCTGCCCGGACCCCTCAGCTTTCGGCTCCATCGTGGTTTGGCCACTCTCTCTCGCCATCTATCGGTTGCAGCGTGCGTCATCTCCAGGGCAGTTAAAAATGGCAGAGCCCGTGTGCCGGTCAGAGAGCCTCGGCGGGGAGAGAGGAGTTAGTGCAGGGGAGGCAGAGCGGGAGCACAGTTAGCGGCGCTGCACACGCGGACAAGTGGAGGTAAGACAATCCGGCCGGCTCTGCTGCTGTAAACGAGGAGCTCTGCACTTAGTTTGTAATGTCTGCCTGCTACGGCCATGAACCCAGGGGGGAGCTGCACACATGCTGCCGTCATTAGGCCGGAGCTCCTGCTAGCCACAACTGGTGGCCATTCCTGCAGTTACCATTCGGCCACTTCTTAGTTCTGTCCCTTTCTAGGAAAGCTGGGTGACAGCCTGTATACCACACAGAAAGCTGGGTGGCAGCTCCTAGGAGAGCAGTGTGGTATACAGGCTGTCTGTCACCCAGCTTTCCTGGTCTCCTGAAGAGAATATATCTCCGTATAGGAACATTTAGATACGTTATCATATGATTTACCCATTCAGGAGTCTTGGAAAGCCGGGTTGCAGCTCCTATGAGAACTAAGAATGCTGAATGGCCAAATCATCTGATGACTTCTCTATATGTTCCCATACCGAGATATATTCTCCTCAGGAAAGCTGGGTGACAGGCTGTATACCACACAGGTCTCCAGGAAAGCTGGGTGACAGGCTGTATACCACACAGGTCTCCTAGGAGCTGCCATAAGACTCCAAAATGGCTAAATCATCTGATATATCAAACTCAATTTATATCAAACTCTACATGTAGCGTGTGGATTTGCTGTGGAATTCAGTTACACGGGGTAAAATCCTATATTGCCACAGTGCAGATTTGAATTGTGCACAGTAGGTTCATTTCCGTGTGGATTTTATGAAGTGTGAGGATTTTTGGGAAAATTTTATCCATTTTGCTGGTATTGGCTGCAATACGCTGTGGATTTTCCCTTTCATCCTCCATGACGGCATACCATGAGAGATGACCCGCCTCCAACCAGGTAGGGACAGGAAGTATAAGTTTGACTCTCCTCCGGCTCCTCCTCAGTGTCTTCCTGTCCCTCCAGGTAGGAGATGGGTTTTCTCTTATGGTCGCCGACCATGAAGAAAGAAGTAGAAGAAGGAAAGATGCCATGTGAGGAGGCAGCAGGGTCCGGTCCCCATTGGGGAAGCCGGGCTCTGGAAGACCTGTCTCTTACCTGCTGCTGGTGCGGGCAGACAGGTCCATGTGGGGCCGGACACTCAGGGAGTCCCTCCGGTCGGTGCGATACTCCACACTGCGATCCGGCATGGCCGGCGCTCACAGTGTCGTCACCGGAAGTGGACGCGCGTCATGCGTTCCACGAAGCGTTCCACAGCTCACTTCCGGATTGGGGCCTGAGAGCACTTCCGGGCGGTGGATCGCATGCCGGCGGCGGCGGGAAAATTCAAAAAACGCACAGGATTATGGCGGAAGTCGTCCTCTGATCTGAGGTCTGGAGGTAAAAACTATTTAAGAGGGGGAACAGTGACTTTTGATTCCCTAAAAAAGATGCTGGACCCAGGTGAAATTATGGAGAACACTCAGGGATCCGTACTAGTGAGTAATTTACCAGGACAAGGGTAAAAGGCAGTATATTCTGTTAGATTAACCCTTATGTATTTTCTTTCTTTCTGTATGTGTGCAGAGCGAGAAAGAGTGCTCAGAAAGCAAAATCTAGTCAGAGGGCAAAAAAGTGCAGTCTCTGTTCTATTAAACTTTCTGATTCTTCTGCTAGGAAAGTGTGTAAAAAATGCACTGACAACATTTCTAAGGATTTAGTTCCGTCCCTAAAAGAAGAACTTAAAAACACAATTAGGGAAGAAATCAGGGCTGCTATGTCAGACACCTCATTAATTCCTTCCTGCTCCAAACAGGCGCAGGGACCAGCGACAAAAGCATCTGATTCAGAATTTGAGGAGGACTCAGAGTCAGGTGAACTCGGGTCTGAAGATTCTGGTTCAGATTCCGAATTTAAAAACTATCTTTTTTCATCGGAAGATACCAGAGAATTAATTAAGGCAGTTAGAGCCACTATGGATCTTTCTGATGAAAAAATCTGTAGATCAGTCCATGACGAGATGTTCAGTGGTTTTGAACAGAGATCTAACCGAGGTTTTCCGGTGCATAAAAACATGCACGATCTGATTAAAAGAGAATGGAGGTCCCCGGATAGGAAACTATTCATTCCTAGGACAATAAGGCGACGTCTCCCCTTTTCTAGCGAAGACGAAGCCTTGTTAACCACCTGCCCTAAGATAGATGTTTCTCTGTCTAAATTAGTGAAGGGTCCTAACGCCTTACCATTTGAAGACATGGGGTCATTAAGGGACCCCATGGATAAAAAGACAGATCAGACTCTTAAAAAAACATGGGAAGCTTGTGCTGCCCTGTTCAAACCAAACCTAGCGGCAACCTCAGTATCCAGATCATTAAAAAAATGGCTCACACAGTTAGAATCCCTATTGAAAGGCGGTAGTACATACGGTGATCTTAAAGATTCCTTTCCGCTCCTAATCAAAGCGGTGGATTTCCTATCTGGTGCCACTGCGGAATCTGTCAGGATAGCTGCTAAGGCATCTGGGTTAGCGGTCGTGGCAAGAAGGTCCCTCTGGTTAAAATCCTGGTCAGGTGAGGTCAGTTCAAAATTAAAATTATGTACCTTACCTTTTCATGGTAATCTATTGTTTGGGGAGGATTTAGAGTCCATCCTAGAAAAGGCTTCCGATTCTAAGAAGACTTTTCCCAGAGATTCCGGGAAGAGGAAATTTCCCTTTCGGAGAGTTAAAAAAGGGACCCCCTTTCAAGCAAAGAAAACTAACAGGGACTCAGGCTGGTCAAGGGGAAGAAACCAGAAGAGTAGAGGGTACCTGTTTTCTTCAAAGAATACGGAACCGTCAAAGCAATGACGCCAGTGCTCAGGTAGGAGGGAGACTAAGTTGTTTTTTAGACTACTGGGAAAAAATTACAACAAACCCTTGGGTCTTAAATACGATCTCGGAAGGCTACAAAATAGTTTTCCGTCTTCCTCCTCCCTCAAATATTTTCAGGGTAACTCCTATTCAAAAGACAACTGTTCTCCAAACAAATCTGGAGGAAGGGATTCGGAAGCTTCTGGCTCAAAGGGCCATAATTCCAGTTCCCTATTCTCAAAAAGGTCAGGGATATTATTCAACCGTTTTTCTAGTAAAAAAACCAGACGGGAAATTTCGGTTAATAATAAACCTAAAAAACTTAAACAAATTCATACAGTACAACAAATTCAAAATGGAGACAATAAGATCAACCGTGAATCTGCTGAAAAAGGGGGACTTTTTAGCCTCCCTAGACTTAAGAGACGCATACTACCACATTCCGGTATGCAAACAGTCCCAAAAGTTCCTGCGGATAGCGGTTTATTTGGGGAAAGTTCTGTTCCATTTTCAATTCCAGGTATTACCTTTTGGGATAACATCGGCCCCCAGGGTCTTCACAAAGGTGATGCTGGAACTAGTGGCCCACCTGAGAAGGAGGAATATCTTGATTATTCCGTATTTAGACGACCTACTGATAGTAGGCGAGTCAAAACAGTCACTAGAGAACAATCTCTTTGTGACCTGCCAGACGCTGTATCTGGCGGGATGGCTAATAAATTGGGAAAAATCAAAGCCAATCCCGTCCCAGGAAATAGTTTTCCTGGGTCTCTCCCTGGACACCACTCGTCAAAAAACGTCTCTTACAGAACAAAAAGTCTCTGGAGTGGTAGAAAAGGTCTCACGGTTTCAGAGTCATCCATCCTGTTCGATACGAGAAGCCATGAGACTACAAGGGACCCTGACTTCTTGCATCCCTGCAGTAAAGTGGGCTCAGTTCCACTCTCGAATTCTACAGCAGTGGACGCTGGCCTGCTGGGACAGAAGCCAGAGCTCTCTGGAACAGACAGTTCTGGTTCCTGTTTCGGTGAATCAGAGTCTTCAGTGGTGGAAGCAAGTAAGCCACCTACGCCAGGGAATTCCGTGGAATACGGAGGAGCAGGTTTTCATCACTACAGATGCAAGTCCTTGGGGGTGGGGAGCGCATTACTCTCATCACTATTTCCAGGGGGCCTGGGTAAACCACCAGAAAACTTGGTCCTCAAACCAAAAAGAATTGATGGCAGTTTGGGAGGCCATAAAAGTGGCGAGTCAAGACATAGAGGGAAAGGATGTCCAAATAAGATCAGACAACACCACAGTGGTAGCGTACTTAAACCATCAAGGCGGAACAAGAAGCCTATGTCTGAGTCAAATAACAGAAAAGATTTTTTCCTGGGCAGAAGGAAATATAAGATCCCTTTCAGCGGTCCATTTAAAAGGAAGCTTAAATGTGAAAGCAGACTTCCTAAGCAGGGTCAAGATATATCAAACAGAGTGGAGTCTGAAGGAAGAAGTTTTTCTCCAAATAACCCAAAAGTGGGGAGTTCCCCAAATAGACCTCTTTGCTTCAGCCACAAACGCAAAAGTAGACCGTTTCTTCTCCCTCAATCCAAGAGACAAAAGCGAAGGCATAGATGCCTTTTCAATAAAATGGAGGTTCCATCTAGCTTATGCCTTCCCCCCCCTACAACTAATGTCTCGGGTGATAAAGAAGATAAGGCAAGACAAAGCCCATGTTATTTTGATAGCTCCCTTATGGCCCAAAAAATCATGGTTTCCTCTTTTGAAGATCATGTCAATCCAAAGTCCATGGATCCTTCCTTGGGATCAGGATTTGTTGTCGCAGGGTCCCCTTCTCCATACCGAGGTGGAAAAGCTACATTTGGCAGCTTGGAACCTGAAAGGTTGATCTTAAAAGCTAAAGGCCTGACAGATCCCGTCATCAATACTATGTCGGCCAGTAGAAAGGAGACAACCTCTAAGATCTATAATAAGGTTTGGAGAACCTTTAATACCTGGTGTGTAAAAGAAAAAGTATCCCCTGAAAAATTTTCGGTCCTTTCAATTCTAGGTTTCTTACAGTCTGGGCTGGAGAAAGGTCTTCGTCCCAATACTTTGAGGGTTCACGTATCAGCCCTTAGTGCAGTTTTTGATGAAAAAATTGCAAATCATTCTTGGGTTGTCAGATTCCTTAAAGGGGCAGATAGACTGAGACCTTCATTGAAAGCTATGACTCCACCATGGGATCTTAATTTAGTTCTATCAGGTTTAACAGAAAGCCCCTTTGAACCTTTATCATCTGTCTCTATAAAATATATAACACTTAAAACCCTGTTCTTAGTAGCAATTACATCAGCCCGCAGGGTTAGTGAAATCCAGGCCCTGAAAATTAATGAACCTTTCTGTGTTATCTCTGCAGATAGAATTACGTTTAAGTTAGACAACTCCTTCCTTCCCAAAGTTGTGTCTAATTTTCACAGGCAAGAAGAGATATTGGTTCCCTCGTTTTGCGACGACCCGAAAACAGAAGGGGAGGAGAGGTTTCATAAATTGGACGTGCGGAGAGCAGTGCTTATATATTTAGAGGCCACGAAGGTTTTCAGAAAGACGGATTCCTTGTTTGTTCAGTTTCTTGGCTTAAACAAAGGGCAGAGAGCGACAAAAAATACCATTTCAAGATGGATTAAGACGGCGATCTCAGATTCATATAAAGCGCTAGGGAAATCACCTCCTGAAGCCTTTACAGCTCATTCTACGAGATCGGTTTCGGCCTCTTGGGCAGAGAGGGCAAACGCCTCATTAGAGCAAATTTGTAGGGCAGCCACCTGGTCTAGCCCTAATACTTTTATTAAACATTATAGAATCCATGTTAAGGCAGGTCAGGATCTAGCCTTTGGGAGGAAAGTCCTTCAAGCTATAATCCCCCCCTAAAATTGTTAATATGTTATATCTCATGGTATGCCGTCATGGAGGATGAAAGGGAAAAAACCAAATTACGTACCGGTAATTCCCTTTTCATGAATCCTCCATGACGGCATAGGGGTTTCCCACCCTAAAAAAAAAAAAAAAAAAAAGGATATATGTAAATATATACGTTCATAAGATTATGATAGGCCTACACATAGGTGATGGTGTGCAAAAAAAAAAAAAAAAAAAGATTCGAAAGAACACTCTCTAGGCTGTCGATCCAGAAAGACACTGAGGAGGAGCCGGAGGAGAGTCAAACTTATACTTCCTGTCCCTACCTGGTTGGAGGCGGGTCATCTCTCATGGTATGCCGTCATGGAGGATTCATGAAAAGGGAATTACCGGTACGTAATTTGGTTTTCATAGCTATGAGATGAATGAGTCCGGACCAAACATCCTGGGGAAGGGATCTCAGTTCAGTCAGCTGCAGCGCAGGGATTACGCACGCAGTGACGTCACAGCGCAGGGATTACGCACGCAGTGACGTCACAGCGCAGGGATTACGCACGCAGTGACGTCACAGCGCAGGGATTACGCACACAGTGACGTCACAGCGCAGGGATTACGCACACAGTGACGTCACAGCGCAGGGATTACGCACACAGTGACGTCACAGCGCAGGGATTACGCACACAGTGACGTCACAGCGCAGGGATTACGCACACAGTGACGTCACAGCGCAGGGATTACGCACACAGTGACGTCACAGCGCAGGGATTACGCACACAGTGACGTCACAGCGCAGGGATTACGCACACAGTGACGTCACAGCGCAGGGATTACGCACACAGTGACGTCACAGCGCAGGGATTACGCACACAGTGACGTCACAGCGCAGGGATTACGCACACAGTGACGTCACAGCGCAGGGATTACGCACACAGTGACGTCATAGCACACTGATAATAAACAATGCCCATGTTGTTTGGGTCTAGAGTTCTTTATATGTTAATTTAAGAGGTGTTATTTTTGTCGCTGAAAAAAAAAAGGCTTTATAAAAGGTAAAAAAAAAAAAAAAACGGCTCCTAACTTTTTTAGCTGGCTCCTAGATTCCAAGAAAATTTGTCAAGCCCTGAGTTAAGACTTGTATTCTCTAAAGTGTTTGCAGCATTTTCCCTCGCCTGCCTAAGACTTTGGCACAGTACTGTATATTATTTATTTCTACTTGAGATGCTGATGCTCCCAGGATTTCTATGCAGGGAGGGCGACGCGCTCTCCTGGTCATGTGCAGATCTGCTCGTGGAGCCCTTTCTTTGTACAGCGCAGCGGCCCACCAGGCCCCGTGCACGCAGAGGACTACAACAGGCATATTTAATTGTTTACGGGGGGGGGGGGGGGGCACAGTTTCGCCAGTAAGTTCTAGCAGTGATTATCCCTAGATATGATTTAAAGACACCTTTAGGCTACCTGCACACAGTGCGGATTACATGCAGATTTTTGTGCGGCAAAATTCCCCTCGAAATACAGTACCAGCAAAGCGAATGAGATTTGCCAAATGTAATCTACACTTTGAATTTTTTGTATTTTATATGTGGATTTTAAAATCTGCAGCGTGCCATTTGTATGTGTGATGCTGCACCTTAGATATAGTGGTTTCCCCCATAGACTTCATTGGGGTTGTTAAGTAGACTAACATAAAATCTGCACTAAAACACAATAAATAGTCTATATAGATGTTTTTTATTTGGGTTTTCTGCGTACAAATACACAATGTGTGCAGCTAGCCATAGGATATGCCCCCATCCAACCTCAATCGCAGTGTGAAAATTCAGGATGAATCCTCAGCAGTCAGGAGCTACACGTGAGGTTTGCGGTGTCACAGATCTAGCTATGCAGAATTTTCCAAGTGGACATGCCCTGAGGTTTTTAGTGGAGTTTTTCGTGCATTTTTTTTCAGTAAAGATATCAGCTGAAGGTCTATGCGAAATATATATGAAACACGCAGGACACACGTGTTGTTGTTTTTTTGCTACTGGCGTTTTTGCTAATTGGGTGGCTTTTTTATTTTCTTCAAAAACACAGCATGCTGGAGCTCTTGGTGGTGGTGTGTTTTTTTTGTTTTGACATCGCACTAGGGGGCGAAATGGCACAAAGAGACCGCTAGTGTTGAGACACACAGTTTGCAAATAAGTGCCTGAAAAAAACACCAGTGAAAACACAGGTGACCAAAAAATAATTCTGGTGTTTTTGTTTTTTTCTTCGTGGTAAAAAAACAAACAAAAATTTTTTTCATGTAGGCAGCAGAGTTTATACATGTTTTCACTGCATTTCTGCACCGAATTATGTGTTACTTTAAGATTTTAATGCGAATTTGCCCCAGATCTCACCCTTTACATTGCACACCACTGTGTCTGGTCCGGGAAACGGAACCCATGTGTTGGCTGCATCTCCTGGACCATCAGCGGCTCCTCTGACTTGAACGCACTGCATCGTGAAGATTTATGTTGCATTGAGCTCCTTTCTGAGTTGTTAGGGCGGTTCCCCACAAAGTGACACTTTTTTGGGGGGGGGCAAAAAAATCCAGTTTTTGTTGAAGTTTTTTAGACTACTCCTCGGTGGATCCACTTCTGTCTTTGGCTCAACAATATATCACAAAAACTGTGGCTTTTTTTTTCTTTTCTTCAAAAACCGCTCTGTGTGAAACCACCCTGAAAGTTGTTTACACAAAAATGAAAAAACCTTTAAAACCATTCATTGGGGTGCAGCCCCCTAAGTCTTTTTTGGGTCTAAAAAAAGGGGTTTCTCAGTGTTAAAACTTGGGTATAAATGACCTCAGTTTATTGTTAGAATTTTCAGAGTTGAAATAACTGATCATTTGATTTTTTTTCCCCTGCAGGCATTATGTGGTCCATGGACCTGAGATGACACCTTATGAAGGTACGGTCGTTACCAACAGTGTAAAGCCTTTCCCTTATTAAATATTTGGAGGATAGCTTCCCTTCTGATTTTGTCAGGTGCAGTGTTGGCATGATCTCCAATGACTAAGGCCTCATGCACACGACCGTTTTTTTTTTTAAGGTTCGCAAAAACTGCGTCCGTAGGTCCGTGGTCCGTGACCGTTTTTTCGTCCGTGGGTCTTCCTTGTTTTTTGGAGGATCCACGGACATGAAAAATGAAAAAAAAATTCGAAGTCAAGTTTGCCATTGAAACGATAGGAAAAAATGGACACGGATCACGGACGCGGATGACAATCTTGTGTGCATCCGTGATTTTTCACGGACCCATTGAATGGGTCCGTGAACCGTTGGCCGTGAAAAAAATAGGACAGGTCCTATTTTTTTTGCGGCCAGGAAACATGGATCACGGATGCGGCTGCCAAACGGTGCATTTTCCGATTTTTCCCGCTGACCCATTGAAAGTCAATGGGTCCGCGAAAAAAAAGGGAAAACGGCACAACGGCCAGGGATGCACACAACTGTCGTGTGCATGAGGCCTAAAGATGGTAAAGGGGCATCCCAGTCTGCAATATCTAATGGGTTTGATAGAGTGACGGACACCCCCAACAGTCCCCTCAATCCCTGTCTTAGTCCTGAAATTATATCAGTTGAGTCCCTTAGTGGTACAGTACTCTAGCAGGCAAAAATAAATCCTACAAGGTAGAATAGGTTAAAAAGTAACCATTACTCACCTTGTCAGCCCCTGCTGCTCCTGTTCTGACGCCTACCCAGATCCCTACCAGACCTGACTCTACACACAGGGAGAAGACGTCTGCTCCGCCAATCTCTGGCCGAGGCAATAAAATGGAGACCTTTACTCGTAGCAGGAGAGCGAGATTATTTTTGCAAGGCTAACTATCCACAAGTGTCTGATCGGCAGAGGTCTAACCGCTGGTGCCATGCTTCCTTGAATCAGTGGAGCGGCATGTCTTCTGCTCCATTCAGCTCCATGGTACTGCCGGAGGTAGGCGAGCACAAATGTTCGCCTACATCCAGCAGCCCCTAAAGTGGAATGGAGCCACACAGGCCTCGCCGTTAAGGGGTTAATTTGTCTTAAAATGATTTCATATTTCAGTAAAAAGAGAACGTGTTAAATGAGTTTCATCTCTTGCAGGCGGTTACTATCATGGAAAGCTAATATTCCCCAGAGAATTCCCATTCAAGCCTCCTAGTATTTATATGATTACGCCTAATGGACGGTTTAAATGTAACACACGGTAAGACTGGACGGTGTCTGTTACATCCATTTTTTACTTTTTTTTTTTTTTTCCTCCCGAATCATCTTACGGCTTTGCTTTGTAATCCTTATTCTTCCAAATCTCCTTGCAGACTCTGCCTTTCAATCACAGACTTCCATCCAGACACTTGGAATCCTGCATGGTCCGTATCCACAATCCTCACAGGGCTCCTCAGCTTCATGGTGGAGAAAGGACCCACACTGGGCAGCATAGAGACCTCAGACCTTACAGTATGTCTCCAATTACCTGCCATATTATTTCTACCACCCCACAGGCATAGCCTATGTGCACTGTGGACGGGATGCATAAATGGAGTTTGTATTTCATGTATTTGGAGTTTTAGCTTAAAAGGACACGTCTTACTTATTATTCTGACTTATTAACAACCTAGATGTCGGATACTTTTCTGGATATCATTTTTTTGGAAGTCACTCCATGTATTCTACTTCTTCTTCCTTTAGATTTTTTTTTAGCAAGGCAGACGGCCTCGCTTGACTTTCTCAGTCAGGAGATTCACTCTGATCAGAGAGGTTAGAGGGCTGAGTGCCGTAGGCCTCATGCACACGACCGTATGTAGTTTGCGGCCCGCAAAAAATATGGATGACGTCCGTGTTCATTTTATATTTTGCTGAACGGAACAGCCGACCTCTAATAGAACAGTCCTATCCTTCTCCGTAATGCGGACGATAATAGGACATGTTCTATTTTTTACAATACGGAAACGGAATGCACACGGAGTACCTTTCATATTTTTTTTTTTTGCAGACCCATTGAAATAAATGGTCCCGCATACGGTCTGCAAAAAAAAATGGAACGGACACAAAAAGAAGATACGTTTGTGTGCATGAGCCCTTAATTATTGCCTCACACATTGCATTGATAAAAGCGGTGTTCTTCTGTGCACATCTTTATCTAGGCCTAGCAAGAGAACGATAGAGCTGTCATACTGTTATCCCAGTTCTATTGCTGCAGGGTAAAGGTGGATTTAGATGGGCAGATGGAGCGGCTGATTGTTGGGAAGGAAGCGTTCCTTCCGGTCAGTCGGCTGCTCGCTCAGTGAAGGAGACATGCAGCAATCTCCTTCACGGTATGAGGAATGGCTATACCGATCCCTCGTCCCCATACAGCTGCATTGTTTCTGGGCAGCAGATCGCTGTTTAGAATGTCAGTATCGCCCGATGAAGAAGCGTTTCACTCGATCATCGGTGGCACATTTAGATGCCCGGGTTATCGGGAATCGGCGTTTGCAGGAACGGTCGTTCCTGATAATCTGGACGATGATTGGGTCATCTTAATCCATTCCTCCTAATTAACTTCAGCTGAATATTTTGGCTGTGAAAATGGATCTAAGGTTTTATTCACATGGCCGTGTCCATTTTGTGGATCTGCAGTTTGCGATCCGCAAAGTGGACACAGCAGTGTGAATGCACCCTCCCTTATTCTATAAAATATCCTAATTGGTATAACAGGCCCTGAATAAAAACGAGCCACCATAATGCCAGGTCAATACAAAAATAGATGTATGAGTCTCTTAATTTGGCGCTGGAAATTGTCTTTCTATCCAAAAATGTCTTGTGTTTTTTTTGTACAAAAGTAGTGAAAATAAAAACTATACATATCTGATAAACCTAATAACCAATAGAAAAGAGTTAAAATTATATTTGTACTGTACAGTGGAATAATGAAAAAATTTTAAGAGGTTTTCACACATAATCAAAATTTTGGGCTAGTGATCGGCTAAAACAGTGATTATGGCATAGTCGAAGCGTAGCACAAACCATGGTGGCAGGGATTTTATCACGTTATCAGGGCTCTTATTATTTCCGCTCCTTGACCCAATTAAAAATATTTCCCTCGCAAAAAAATAAAAATAATGTTTTAGCTTTAGGAATGTGCGAGTCAAAAAAGTAAAAAAAAATGTGGCCTGAAGACAAATTAGACCACATCCTTAATGAAATGTAAGGGATTTTAATTTTTTTTTTTCTACAGCAATCAATTCTAAAAAAAATATATATATTACCCACCTGTTTAATTCCCCTCAGTTCCATTGCTCCCAGTCAGTCTTTATTTACTTTGCTGAATGTAGGGCGTGTTATTGCTGCAGCCAATTCCTGGCCTCAGTGGTGTTGTGCAGGCATCAGATTGGGTCCTGTAATTGTCATGTGCATGTACAGTAGTATGACGCATCACCACTGCAGGACAAGTCAAAGACTAGCGGGGGACACCTGAGCAGCGGCGCTAGAGCAGGTTTAGGGTTAGGGGAGTACATTTTTGTTCTATATATTTTAAAGGGTTTAGTATAGTCCTTCCCTAAAATGCTTTGTTGTTCTAGTTTTGAAGTTGAATTATACATATTTTTTTTTTCTTTGCAGAAGCGGCAACATGCAGCACAAAGTTTAGCATATAACTTAAAGGATAAAGTTTTCTGTGAGCTTTTTCCAGAGGTAGTAGAGGTAAGGACAGTTCTGTCATTTACCAATGTCATGTTTCATTCAGTGTTGCCGAAAATTATTACAGATTGTGGTAAGTAATAAGCTAGTGATGTAAGACAGCTCCCCTTATGAAACATACACACACATTGTATGGAGGGGTTAATTTTTTTTCTCTTTGCTTCTACCATGTCCTAAATTTCTTCTTACTAGGATTCAGCTTCAAGGTCACAGATCAGATGTATTCGCTATTGCCAAGCTTGTGCGCAACACACACCTGTTCAGCAGTGTTCTGGGACACTGTGTGCTCTTCTATCTTTTTTCCACCAGAAATCTCCCCATTAGGGTTCAAATACTCTCTGCATGTCACAGAGGATAAGCCCTAAATAAGACATCTCTACCAAGATCTGACCCGAACTCAGTGACTTTTTCTTTAATTGAAATGCTTTTATATGATAGATATACATAGTTATACAGTATAACTGCTGCTGTATCGATGTGTCGCTCTTTATCACTTTTTCACTTAGCTGTAAAGCCTGTTTATTCCCGTATACCAGAATACACAGTAAAACACAAATACATAATATATATATATATATATATATATATATATATATATATATGCCATTGGTACCATGATGCATTGCACAAATAAGACCTACAGTCTCTAAAAAAAAAAAAAAGTGACCTTCACTGTCACCATGAAGATACAGTTGCCGTGTTGTGGTCTTATCACTGATTGACAGCCTTCTCTGTATAAATGGTTAGGCATCAGCTGTATTACTGATAAGGCCATCCACATGACTCCTGAGCTCAGAAAGAGCGGAGATTTAAGTGAATTTATAACATGTTTTACTGAATCCTTTCCCACAAAACTGTGCATCAATCTACTCTACTTCCCCTGCTCTAACATGCTGTCTTCAGATTGCACTTTGTTTTTACATGGTAACAGGTCCTCTTTAAATGGAAGTGGCTATTATGAGCATGCTTTGTGCTCAGATCTGTGATTTGGAGTGTTCCCCCTTTATTACCGAAATCTGGAATGGGCCATTGAATCTCAGAAAGTCTCAATCATCTTACAGCAAACTTCCGCCTCAAGAAATAAAATGCACAGTAATGGGGGAATGAACAGAACACTTACCTGGTGCACTCCTTTTCATCTTTTGAGCTGCTGGTCTGTCAATTCCCAGGCTCCTCTGCAGCACCGCTTCTCGGACAACCTGGTGCACACGGCGGATTTGGTAGTCCAAGACACGACCTGCGGCCCTTGGAATGACCAGCACTGCTCATGTGAACAGTGCTGGAGAATCCAAGGGCTGGGCAAGCAGGCAATGTTTTGGACTACCAAATTCACAGCGTGCATAAGGTAGTCTGAAAAGTGGTGCCGCCATCTTTAATGTCAAAAGAAGAGCCTCGAAATTGACGGATCTGCAGCTGAAAAGACAAAGTGTTCTGTTTATTCCCCAGTTAAAGGGGTTGTCTAATCCGAGACCTTGTCTTGTGGCATATTGCTATTATGCCACCAATGTGAGATGGGTGAGGGTCCAAGGTGTGGCATATCCTAGCAAACATGCCACCAATGTGTCAGATAATACCCCCCCCCCCCTCCTTGAACCAGATGGTATGGTGGCTTTTATTACACTGATAAAATCTCAAGTCCAAAACCGCTGTATGCAAGTTGAAATAAATGCCCTTAAATTTAGACGTACCACCTATTCAGAGCATAGGTGATATCATCTAATCGGTTTTCCCGCTGGGACCCTTATGATCGATAGAATGGGATCCTGAGCTCCCGGTTCCTTCTTACTGCATCACCTCAGAGAACAAGGGTTGAGCACATGCCCCGCCGCTTCATCCTAGGAAGACTCAGGACGGCCAGTTCTAGTGATGGGTGGAGGTATTTTGAAAAATTTTTTTTTTCCTGTTTCTTGTCTTGTTAATTACATTTTTTTTTCCCATAGGAAATCAAGCAGAAACAACGAGCGCAAGAAGAGTTAAACAACCGGCCACAAACACTTCCTTTGCCTGACGTAGTGCCAGACACAGAAGCTCACATTGGTCAAAATGGTGCCGCAATTTTGAATGGTCATGTCCCCCTGGCAGCAGCAAATCACCCGGGTCTACAACAGCCAAACCGTAATCATGGACTTTTGGGGGGCGCTTTGGCCAATGTCTTTGTCATAGTGGGATTTGCTGCCTTTGCCTACACAGTGAAGTATGTACTGAGAAGCATAGCTCAGGAATGATGGGCTTGCCAAGTATGCCTATACAAATCGGAGACCAAACTAGCGCTTGGCGGAGAAAGCAAAGGGGACTTCTAGGAGGAGTTGGACTTGCTCGGCACCAGGCTCGGGTTACTACTATTTGTGCTACAGTTGTGCAAAGTGATATATCGTTGGCTCATGGGTTTAATATTATAATTTTTTAGAACATGAGATGAGTTGTGTGTTTTCCATGGCAGCAAACACAATTAGAGAACCTGTACCCCGTTGACTACAGTCTCTGGCACTTTTACCATCCAATTTAGTTCATGAAATTGGTGACCTCGAACGTAAGATCTCTTTGGGCCAGGGAGGAAGTCCCATCATTTTGACAATGTGGCTATGGCTACAGTCCCCCGCTCGGCCCCTTCATTTTACAGGTTCCGAAGAATTGTCCCTTGGATGGCAGTGATTCATTTCCAACGTCTAATGTTCACGTCTCTATTTTCATGGCTTCCCTTTTTTCTTTTTTTTTTTTTATGTGCCTGTATGTTTTAGGAATGACAATGAGGTGTATTTTATGATGATCTCTCAAATGATTATATCAGTTAATTTATATCCTAATAAATATGGGTAATGACCTTTTATTAGATCAGACTGACCATCCCACAACAACTGCTGCGTCTATGAAGACTAGCCTTCCGCGAGTGATCAAATGGGATGATTTCTTAGAACCTCCTTAGAAGCCAGATATAATGGCTCAGAAATCCCAGGCACTTCTGTGAGACATATTCCAAGAGAAAAAAAAAAACATTTTGTCCCCTATTATAGTAAATTTTGTGTTGCAGTCCAATTCTAAGGCTCCATTCACACGTCCGTAATAAGGGGTCCGCATCCGTTCTGCAAATTGCGGAACGGGTGAGGACCCATTCATTCTCCATGGGGACCTAATGTTATGTGGAGTGCACACTATTTGCTATCCGCATTTCTGGAGCGTACTGCAGATCTTCCGGTCCACGGCTCCGGAAAAAAATAGAACATGTCCTATTCTTGTCCCAATTGCAGACAAGAAAAGGCATTTCTATGGCGGCCGGGTGTATTGCGGATCCGCAATACACTACGGACGTGTGAATGGACCCTAAGATAGATACTTGGTCGTCAGTTGGCTATGTTAGGGCTCATGCACAGGACCATATTTTGCATCCAGTCTGCGTCTTTTGTGGATTGCACAAGGACCCATTCATTTTTGTGAATGGCACACGGATGTCACCTGTGTGCTGTCTACATCTGTATGGTCCAGAAATGACAGAACATGTCCTAGTCTCATCCGTATTAGCAGTACTAGTCATTTCTAGTGATGTATCTGTATTTTGCCAATCTGTGGTTTTCAGACCTCAATATGGACATGGCCGTGTGCATGAGGCCTTGTGATTGCCACCCACATAAATTGGAGACCATTGGATTTGGTCAATGTAAGGAAACCATTTGCTCTCCTGACATGTCTGTTTTATTATGTCATTCCTCTGTTGTTCCTCCAGGAGGCATATTACTATTCCCCCTGTCAATGGTACTTGCCCCAACATACTTAGATAAATCGCTACTGGTGTCACTGTTACGCCCTACTGATAAGAATGGTGTCACTCACGTTTTCAGGTGGAAAAACAGTGGAACGTCATAGCGCAGAGTAATGCCTCATTCACACAGTCAGTGTTCGGTCAGTGATTTCCATCAGTGATTTTGAGGGAAAACCAGGTGCAGATCTGTCCCTTCGGCCCCTTTCATACGAGCGAGTTTTCCGCACGGGTGCAATGCTTGAAGTGAACACATAGCACCCGCACTGAATCCTAACCCATTCATTTCAATGGGTCTGTGTACATTATTTATTTTTATTTGCTTACGCATCAGTTCTGCGTTGCGTGAAAAACGCAGCATGTTCTATATTCTGCGTTTTTCATGCAGCCCTGGCTCCTATAGAAGTGAGAACGTGACGGATTAGGAGCGTGCGAATCCAATGCATTTTCCACTGATGGTTGCTAGGAGATATTGTTTGTAAACTTTCAGGTTTATTTTTTATCACGCGCATGAAAAACGCATCAAAACGCATTGCACTCGTGCAGAAAAAAACAACGCAATTGCAGACAAAACTGACTAAACTTGCTTGCAAAATAGTGTGAGTTTCACTGAACGCACCCGGACCTATTCCGTCACGCACGTGTGAAAGAGGCCGTACACCTTATGTCTGTGGAGGCTCCAATCCTAGTTTTGGCTTGGAATCGCTGATGGGAAATCACTGACCAACACTGACGTGTGAAAGAGGCGTTAAAGCGTTTACTAAAACGGACCTATCAGGAGAACTGACGGATCCTCTTTCTAGCAATCCGTGTTTCCTGTAGCCAGAGCTGAGGTACAAGTGATGTGAATGGCACAGGACGCTCCATGACGCATAGGTGACGTGATTTATTTTATAAAACCTAGCACTTCAGATGTACGAAGCCGTCAGAAGCTTTGGGTAGTCTATTTCTAAACACGTCTTAATTGATTTATAAACTTTAAAATCTGAAAGCTATCACCACAATTCAGTTGTGACGTATTTACATTTTTGTATATTCGCTGTGCTAGCAAATGTACTGAGTTTTATAAACTTAATTTCTTCTGCACTCCAATCTCTCCTTGTGGTATAGTTTCTCTTGCATTGTGCCAGCACCACACTATAGTCCGTATGTTCTGCGGCTCTTCTAATCGCAGGAGAAGAGAGCTTTATTTACCCACCACTCATCGGAGAAGAGGTATTAGTTGGGACCCTTAGGTTAGTTACAGGCGAGCGAGAAACGTGCTGCATGTGGCAGCGCGATTTCCTGTTCTGTCCTCTGCCAGGATCGTACAGTGTTAAAATGATTTCTAAGGCTGCATTACCCTGCTAGACCTGGAATCTGCTGAACTACACTGACAGCATTATGTCAGAAAAATTTGGTAGATTCCAGTACTCTAGGCAATACACAGCATTATAATGCTCTGCAATCCTGCCAGAGGAGCAGAGGTCAGGACAGGAGATCGCACATGCACACACGGCGTCTTTCCAGCATTGAACGTACTCATCTGTAACTAGCTTTTAGGGCTCTTGCACATGACCATAGCAGTTTCTGTGGACCGCAATTTGCTCATCCGCAAAACACGGAAACTGGCCGTGTACATTTTGTGGAATGGAAAATCCAGCCCACAATAGAACAATCCTATCCTTATCCGTAATACGGACAAGAATAGGACATATTCTATTTTATTGCGGGTGCCGCGGAACGGACATACGGATTAGGACAGCACACAGTGGGCTGTTTGCGTCTTTTCCAGCCCTACTGAAGCGATTGGGTCCACATCCGATACACAAAAACCGCTGATCGGATATGGACAAAATATACGTTTGTGTTAATGAGCCTGTAGAATAAGTGCACAGGAATGAATCTGATGCATAGTTTCCTTGAGGATTTGCATGCCGATAGCCCTGCAATTCCACAACACATCTGCTGCAGAGTGCACACGTGTTACACGTGGATTTTTGTTGATTTGCCACGGATTTCGTGTTATGCATTGCAGAGGGGAAAATTCACAGTGGAACTTTGCTGAAAGAATTGACAAAATCTGCAGCTCTGGTCGATTTACAATCGAATTTAGGCTACTTTCACATCTGCGTTTTGCCTGATCCGGCAGGGATCAACAAAAGCGCTTCCGTTATTGTTAATACAACGGGCTGCATCCGTTATAAACCGATCCGCTTGTATTATCTTTAAAATGGCATTGACGCATCTGACATTAAAACAATTGTAAGTCAATGGGTGCCAGATCCGTTTTCTACTGTGTCTAAGAAAATGGCGTTGTGTACGATGCCGGATCCGTTTTGATCTGCATCCCATGCTTGCAGCGTTTTTTTGTCCGGTATGGGAATGCAACCAAACGGAACGAAATGCATTCTGGTGCACTCTGTTTCATTCAATTTTGCCGCCATTGACAGTGAATGGGGCCAAAGCGGAAACGTTTTTCTCCGGTATTGAGATTCTCTGCTGGATTTCAATACTGGAAAAGAAAAACGCAGATGTGAAAGTAGCCTTACTTATCTGTTACCTGTATTAGGCTTTTTTTTTTTTTTTTTTTTTTACATTTCCATTCCGTTTTTTTGCATTCCGTATGCGGACCGTCTAAAAAGTGGAGCAATTTGGTGCATCTAGATTTTTTTTTTACCTGACATGCTCAACAAGGGAGTGGGGCTAAGGCGAAAGTATGGGGCCAAAGATGCACCATTTTGTGCCAAAATTGCCCCACAATTCTAGTGTAAAATTCTGTCTCTAAATAAACCATCTAATAGTTGGTACCGGGGGCAGATTGGCAATATACCCTACCGGAAAAGTTCGCGGTGGGCAGACTGCCTAAAGTATGCTGTGGGCCAGCATCAATTTTTCAATTTACATATTGTCATAAGATTACAGCAGGACGAGCGGCAGCCTGATGTCCTCACTACAATACACATTACAGGCCGCAGTCAGCCCTGCTGTGAACTCATTATTATCATGCCACTATCGTCAAATTATTATGCTGCATTGTGCCTGCCCAGGCACCTGATGATGTGTCGCTGCCCGCCCTTGTGCCTCCTGCTCTCAGGTGCTTTGACACCGGACAACAGGACAGAGATCACTACTCTGCCCTCTGGATGTCAAAGGACCTGTGGTTGCTCCCACTCCCAGCGTTAACGCGACTGACGCGGTGTCGTCCTCCCTTCCTCTCCGGCTCCAGGACACAGGCCAGAAGAGGCTGCCTCATGTATGCGGGGACGGCCCTGAGGTGAGTTTATTTTTTATTTATTTTTTGCCAGCCACAATGAGGGGGGTTTGTGGGCCGGGCGCATTAAGATGACCACTATATGGACATTTCTGGAAACATTACTGTGGCTTGAAAAAGTGCAACAAGCGTGAAACGGCTGTTGCCTTCTAGCTGTGTTTGGCCCGCATGATGCTGACCTTTTTATGTAAATAAAGCTGCAAAAAGTATTTTTTGGAGAGTGCCGCATTCTTTTTTCCTTTCTCTCCTTTGTTGCAAATACTACTTGTTTTTTATGCTGAGCACCACCACTACTCGCATTCGATCAGTGCAGCACCAAATTACATCCCACACCTACTGCATTAATGTGACCATTATAGGGACATTACTGGAGCAGGAGGGGTATTACTGGGAGTGCTATAGGGACATTACTGGGGGCAGGGGGTGAATTGCTGTGGCCGCTATAGGGACATTAGTGGGCAGGGGAGGGCATTGCTGTGGCCGCCAATAGGGACATTAGGGGGGGCAGGGGAGGGCATTGCTGTGGCCACCATAGGGACATTACGGGAGGGCATTACTGGTGGCAAGGGGGTATTACTGTGGCCAATATAGGGAAATTACTGGGGGCAAAGGGGACATTACTGGAGGGAAAGGGGAGGCATTATTATTACTGAGGGCACTGTGGGGCATCATTGTTTCTGAAGGCACAATATGGGGCATTATTACGGGGGCACAATACAGTACATAATAATACTCGGGGCATTATTACATGAGGTGGCATTTTTAATACTGGGGGTACTGTGGGGACATTGGTATAGGGGGCATTATTAATTTTACAGTATATTTTGGGGGCATTGAGGAGCACTGCAGACTCTGTATTGGGATAGCAGCAGGATGACATGATGGAATTTGAAGACTCTAAGATGTCTGTGTGTCAAACTCTGCAGAGATGGAACACTGCTAGAAGATGTCAACATGGGTTGTCTGGTCCTAACGGAGAAGATAAGGAAATAGAATGTCTACATCAGAGGAGACGTCACTGGACGTGAGAGGTATGTGACGCTGCATTCCCCTGTATGTATGGTAACACTGAAAGACCAGTCAGAATGCTGCAGATAGGGCTGGCTCTCTGCTGTTGCCTGTGTCTTTATTAGAGACAAGTGGAGGAGGGAACAGGACATAGCAGTTGGCACTGGGCACCACAGTGGGCAGCTTCTAGAGAGGTTTTTGGTTGTTTTGGAGCAGTATATTGTGCTGCACTGAGCCAAATAAAAACTTGCCTCATGATATACTGCTCCCTCTATGGTATTTCTGACCTTGCCCACTCATGTTGGCCCCACCTTCTCTCAATCTGGACCCTCCCACAAGATGGGGCCAATTTAAGTTTTTTTTCCATTTTTAATTCCCAATCTGCCCCTGGTTGGTACAGAGTCAGTGAGAAATGTTCATCCCTGCATCAGATCATCCAACCTGAGCCCCTAAATCTGGTGCAGACAGCCTGTCTAAATTTACACCGGCTACAGGATTTGTAAATCTGCAAATGTTTTCATGTTGGCTAAGGTCTCAGTCAGCTACACAGTTAAAAGTATATAGTGCCTAGTCCAATACATTCCAGCAGAGGGACAGCCTGCCAGATTTCACCGTATAATAGGATCTGTCGGTTCCGGCTGAGCAAAGACAAGTGCATGCACAGGTTTTTGTCAGGCCCAAACCCTGGCATATCCCATTATAGTCAATTGGGTCCATACGGTGAACTCCGGCAGCTTGTTCCGCTGCAGCCTGCCTGGATACCTCTACCGTATATGTGAAAGTAGTCACAATTTACCCTATTTTTTGCCCTATAAGACGCACTTAGGGACCCGACGCATACTGTTCTGGGACCCGACGCATACAGCGTGAGCTCTCAGAGCGCCCTCACGCTGTATGCAGTCACAGCATAGCCAATGGCAGAGGACCAGGAAGCTGTGCATTCACCGCTTCCCGGTCCTACTCTACCGCCACTACAAGCTAGATGGCGAGCAGCTAAATAATGAGTAGGATGCAACGCTCGCACAAGTGCCGCACTGCCTTCAAACAGCTGATTGCAGGGGTCCCCCACCTGTGTGATATTGATATCCTATCCTGAGGATAGGTCATCAATATCACATAATTGCACAAACTCTGTAATAAAAGTTTTGTTAAGGCCTCATGCACACGACCGTATGTTCGGTCCGCATTTTTTGCAGATCAGATGCGTACCCGTTCATTTCAGCAGGGCCACAAAAGATCTGCCTGCATCTGTATGTCTGTTTTGTGGCCCTGTAGAAAAGATAGAACATGTACTATACCTGTCCGTTTTGCAGAAACCCTCCAGAATAGGGCTGAAAGAACGAGGGTATCGGCAAATAATTTGTCAAAGGATAAACGACACGTTTAGGGCTCATGCAGACAAGTGTTTTTTTTTTTTTTTCAATTTACGTTCCGTTTTTTGCGTTTCATATACGTAACCATTCATTTGAATGGATCCGCAAAAAAAAAAAAAGGAAGGTATTCCGTATGCCTTCCGTTTCCATATTTCCGTTCCGTTCAAAGATAGAACATGTCCTATTATTGGTAACGAAAATTATATTGTACCGTCACTTATAATAATAGGTGTGGCGGTATCGGTTTACACCCACAATATACTGATAAATTTTGTAAACTGGATTAATTAAAACATAACCTTTACTAGGTCGCTTAAAATATATTTCATACTGGGTGAGGGACAGAAATAACAACTAACATAACAACCTCCACTGTATCTCATATACCACTGAATATATGAAAAAATGGTTGGATCTCACCTCATCCGAGTCGGATCCACAATCGCAGAGGGTGGTCCTGGCAGTTGGTGGTGCCTAAGACCGGTGTGACCGGGGTGCTGCGTAGGTGATGGCAGTGTTGACCTCCTATTAAACCCTATTCTGGCTTTCCTGCCTGCCTAGGGATGGGGGGCTATTATCTGCACCTGCCTACCACAATGGAGCACCCGCCCCGACAGGGGCGACCCCACACCGAACCTTACCCTCGGTATGGGTCTGGTATTACTATGTAACCCTATAACATTGCCCTACATGCCATGTTTCCATCTTCTATCACAGACATCATCAGGGGACTTCACATGTATTCAAGGGTATTCAAAGATCAGGGTGGTTTTAACCTCCAATCAACTACAAATAAAATTTTTCATATATTCAGTGGTATATGAGATACAGTGGAGGTTGTTATATTAGTTGTTATTTCTGTCCCTCACCCAGTATGAAATATATTTTAAGCGACCTAGTAAAGGTTATGTTTTAATTAATCCAGTTTACAAAATTTATCAGTATATTGTGGGTGTAAACCGATACCGCCACACCTATTATTATAAGTGACGGTACAATATAATTTTCGTTACCATTTGATATATAGTCCGGATATGGCAGGATTTCTTAGCACAGGCTTTGACTCTGATAGCTGGCTGAGTGAAGCCAAGGAAGTTTTTTCTGATAGAGCATTCTGTCAGAAAAAATACGTCCCATCATATGGGGTTGCCTTTAAGGAACTAGAAAAAGTGTACAAGGAACAGATAGTTTCATGGTGGGAAGTCCAAAGTCTTGAACACTATTTAGAGCATAATATTGTTCCCCGTGGCCTACGGATTAATCTCACTCCTGCATTTCGGTGTAGAAATGCCTCCCTAATGAGTAAATGGGAGTCGGAAGCGACGAGTAGCTCATTGAGGTTTATGAGACTGCTAGTCGAGCAGGAACGGCAAACCCTTGCAGGATTAGAGATTAAACTACGGGACCAGATAACTATTACACAGTCCTTTGCACAGGAAACGGATTTTGGGACAAAGGAGAAACAACTTCAGACCTCGCTAGATAAATTCCAATACCATCTCAAAGAGCGAAAACATAAACAGTTTACACGGGACCTATCGGATTTTAAAGAAAATAAAGTATATGGTCAAATAACTGAAAGAAGAAGAGAAACTGAAAGGGACACTGACATCTCATCAACTGAGACAGATTTGTCCGGGTCAGAAAAAGAACAATATACAGGAAAGCGAAAAAATCCAGTAAAAAATAGGGGCCGTGGTAGGAAGAATAATCGTGGGGGGGGATATTATAACAAGGTCGGACAAGGTTTTTTAGACCAGGGTTCGACATACCCCCTACGAAACCGAGTACCACAGCCACCTCAGGTAATAACAACAGTGCTGGCCCCAAAATAATTAACCTGTCAGACCATCCTCTTTCTATGATAGAAATCAAGGTCCTTGAAAAAGGTCTCTCCTTTGTCCCAACACCCAAATATAATCCTTTCAAAACTACTGTAGATTTAAATCTTTTCATACGCAAATTACGTTGGTACAAACATTTTTGTAACATTGAGAAAAAACAAAGCGTAGAAATGGGAATCCCGAGGGATATGATATCAGATGTTAAACTGTTGGAAAGCTTGACAGCGGCTAATGAACCATCCCTGGGTGAAGGACCATTTACGTCCTGCAAAAACAGTAGTAAGAGAGTACCACCAATAGGAGAAACAAATTGTGTGGATGTATTTCTTAAATTAGTGAGTAAAGACTTGGAAACCACCCACCTATATTCGGCACCCCAAAACTGTACTGAGGATGAACTGTGTGCACTTGATGACTTGTCTAAAAATAAAAACATTGTCATCAAGCCATCAGACAAAGGTGGAAACACAGTCATCCTCAGTACAAGTAATTATGTAGCTATGTGTGAGAGCTTATTAGCTCCACGGGATTGCTACGAAATTCTTTCAAGTGACCCGACCCTCGTCTATAAAAAAGAATTAAAAAGCATATTGGACAGGGCTAAACTTGCAAAACTAATTAGTCAAGAGGAATTTGACTTCCTGTACCCAGAACATCCCCAAATCGCCACATTCTACAGTCTCCCAAAAGTACATAAAGGCTATGAACCTCTGAAAGGGCGTCCGATCGTATCTGGTATCGACAGTCTTAGTCAAAATCTGGGAGTGTATATAGATAAAATCTTGGCACCCTTCGTTCTCTCCCTGTCATCCCATGTAAAGGATACTGGGGACCTACTCAGACAGATAGATGGTATACAATTAGATGATGATTGTATACTGGGGAGCGTAGACGTTGAAGCTTTATACTCGTCCATACCACACAAGTGGGGCCTACATGCAGTGTCATACTTCCTGTCATCAAGGGGGAGACACTTCCAGGGACACAATGCCTTTGTACTGGAACTGTTAGAATTCTCATTGACTAAGAATTATTTCTTAGTTCAATGGGCGTTTTTTCCACCAGCTCAGGGGCACCGCGATGGGGAGCCCCTGTGCCCCATCGTATGCTAATTTGTTCCTGGGCTGGTGGGAAAACACCATAGTGTTTGGAGATGAGTCTACAATGGAGCTGCAGTGCGTCCAAAAATGGGCACGCTTCATTGATGATGTCTTTGTCATCTGGAGAGGAAGTATGGAGACCTTCTCGTCCTGGGTTCGACATTTGAACCAGAACGAGATAGGCCTCCATTTTACATCCGAGTGTCACGCCTCAAAACTCCCCTTTTTAGACATCGAAATAAACATTAACAATCGCGGTTGCCTTGAAACATCCATATTTCGCAAACCCACCTCAACAAATTCCCTACTGCGATGGGAAAGTAGCCATCCATATCCCCTCAGGAAGGGAATACCGAGAGGCCAATACTTGCGACTTAGGAGAAATTGCTCGAAACACTCAGAATTCATCAAACAAGCGAGTGATCTAAAAAATCGTTTCATGGATCGCGGATATCCAGTAGGTGTACTAACACCGGCATTTCAGATGGCCCGGAATAAAGATAGAATGTCTCTTTTATCTCCCACCAGCAGACACCCCCATCCATGGTAGCTCTAGTGAAAGTAGGGAGATCCGCCTTATCAGCACGTATAACGGTTGCTCTTCGGCTATCAGAGAGATTATATCGAAACACTGGCATGTGCTCTTAATGGATCCTGATATTTGTAAGGTGGTAAAAACGCGCCCCAGTATTACGTATAGACGCGGAAGAAGTATCCGTGACATGATGGTGCATAGCCACTACACACCAGTACCCCAGAAAAAAACATGGTTAGAGAGGGGGATTAGTGGTAATTTTAAATGTGGAAAATGTGTAGCGTGCCCCTTCATGACGAAAGCAAGGTCATTTAGAAGCAATAATACAGGCAAAATATATCCCATCAAGGATATCATCAACTGTAGAAGCACAGGTCTAGTATATAAAATCACATGTGAATGTGGAAAAGAGTACGTGGGAAAGACAGGCAGAGAACTAAGGAGAAGAGTTGGAGAGCATTTGGGTGATGTAAGAAATGCGAGAGACACATCAGTGGCACGTCATGTGAACACTGAACACAATGGCAGACTTGACTGCCTATCTTTTATGGGAATCGAATTAATTAAACCAGGAATCAGACGAGGGGACTTTGATAAGAGAATTCTACAGTGCGAAGCGAAATGGATTTTTTATCTTAAAACAGTTCATCCGGCAGGCCTAAATGAACAACAAAATTTTTGTTGCTTTTTATAATATTTCTATGAATGGTTTTGTCATAGGTATCTTATCTGTGCCTTCCTCGGACTTCATGCGCTCCCCTAGACATATGCGAGCTTATGTGGTCTGACTGAGGACGCAGACGGGGTGGAGACGATGAGGTTTTAGTCCGGGGGATGACTCCCTAATTTCCTCATGTACCTAGCATGCCCTCTATACGGGGACAGGCAGGAGCTAACGGCAAACCCGTCATCTAAAAACATGAGGCGGGTCTGCCCTCGGATCCTGGTTGCCCTTATAAAAGAGTGTGCGGGATCCAATATAGAACCTCGCCATAAGAAGCATTGAGGTTAAAAACATGGAATCTATAAATCATTAAATATACTTTAAAATTAAAACAAATTAATTCTCTTGACTTAGCAGACGTCAGATATTGAGAGTATAGTGGCGTGAGCTGGGCGATCCTGCTAATTTAAATCCGTATAATGCGATTGTGCATGTAGATAATCAAGAGGCAAGTTATCAATTGCTTTGTATTTGGGTCGTGCGCTCTGAGCCTAGGTGTTGCTATGTAACGAGCAACGCTCAGGCGCAGACCCTTACCTCACTTCCGCTCGGCCCGCACCATGTGACCTGAACTTCCGGTCCGGTGGAACGCACGCGAGCTGGCGTGCGTTCCACGTGGAGCAACATGCGACTCGGACAGGTGAGTTAACTAATCAGGGAGGGCGGATACCGAACGGAAGAGGGGGGATAAGAGGAGGCAAGTAATACTACCTAATGCTCACCCGGACCATCGTTAGTTTGGGTGAGACAGTTACTGACATGGGACACTTCCCATGTTCCAGTGAGGATAAGAGTCACCAACTGTCCTACTGATTGGAGGCGAAAACCACCCTGATCTCTGAGTAAGTGCACTGAATGGAATTGACTGCATTGCTCACTAATACAAGTGACCCATACTGAGTGTATGTCTGTAATTTTATTTGTAGTTGATTGGAGGTTAAAACCACCCTGATCTTTGAATACCCTTGAATACATGTGAAGTCCCCTGATGATGTCTGTGATAGAAGATGGAAACATGGCATGTAGGGCAATGTTATAGGGTTACATAGTAATACCAGACCCATACCGAGGGTAAGGTTCGGTGTGGGGTCGCCCCTGTCGGGGCGGGTGCTCCATTGTGGTAGGCAGGTGCAGATAATAGCCCCCTATCCCTAGGCAGGCAGGAAAGCCAGAATAGGGTTTAATAGGAGGTCAACACTGCCATCACCTACGCAGCACCCCGGTCACACCGGTCTTAGGCACCACCAACTGCCAGGACCACCCTCTGCGATTGTGGATCCGACTCGGATGAGGTGAGATCCAACCATTTTTTCATATATTCAGTGGTATATGAGATACAGTGGAGGTTGTTATGTTAGTTGTTATTTCTGTCCCTCACCCAGTATGAAATATATTTTAAGCGACCTAGTAAAGGTTATGCTTTAATTAATCCAGTTTACAAAATTTATCAGTATCATGTCCTATTATTGTCCACATAACGGACAAGGATAGACTGTTCTATGAAGGGCCAGATGTTCTGTTCTGCAAAAAACAGAATGCACACGGATGTCATCCGTATTTTTTTGCGGACCGCAAAATACTGAAAAAGCCATACGTTCGTGTGCATGAGCCCTTAGACTGAGTTATAGAATAATGAATAATAGACAATTATGTCCAAGGCTGTTACATTTGGAGGCCTAGGTGAGGCTGTTTAGCATAGTCCCCATTAATAAGAGGTTACCTTGCCAGGGCAAATGGGCTCACAGACTTTGATCAAATGTATGTCAAGAAGTTCACATGTATGTGTATAGTGAATATAGCAGTAAAGCCTGCCCATCACTGGCTGAGGCAGGTCATCCCTGTGGCTAGGCACTGGCTGAGTGGGCATTTCCTGCATGCCACCAGGAAGCAAGCAAACTCATGGTCACACTGGTTTATTTAGTTTTTATTACCTCAGACTGCTCCAGGTCAGGACTCCACCTGCTGGCTCCATCAGGTTGTCTGGCAACCCAACTGACTTCTCCCCACTCCAGCGATGTCTTCCAGGATGTGTCAGGTTGTCCACCAGATCCTTCTTGATGACTTCCTTCTGGGGGACCTAATTTTATTTTACTGTCAACATGGCCGTATAATTTTTGCAGGACCAGTTGTATTTTCAAATTGCACCCTTTTTGACATGCATATAATATAGAACGTTTGTTAATTATTTTTTTCTGGCGGGGGGATTTTATGTAAAAAAAAAAAAAAAGTCTGCCTCTGTTTTTGGGGTTTTGTTTTTATGGCTTTCTCTGTGGCATAAGTGATATGCTAACTTTATTTAGCGGGTCATTACAATTATGCAGATGCCAAATTAATATTTTTTTTTTTTTTTTTTTATATACTTTTGATCAATAGAAATACTTTATTTTGGAAGCAAGAGAGATTACAAGCCCCCCCCCCCTCCCCCTCCCCCCCTCCCCCCCTCCAGTGTTCTTCCTGTCCCTATAGGGATAGGTAGCAGAGAAGAAAACACATGGATTCAAACCTTTGTGCTTACCTGTGCTGGAGCTGTGTCGGATGGTGTCGGCATTTCCATATGGCCCTGCTAGCACCCCTCTGTATAGGGGTTCTCTAGCCTCCCCCAGATAAATTTTTTTTTTTATCAGAAAGGCCGCAGTATCGGGATCCCAACACCACTATCCCTCTTATGTATTATGCATGTAAACCCTAAATTAAGGGAAAGGCTCCTTTTGCTTGTCCCTAGGGAGAAAAATAGACTAGACACAGGTCCCATTCTGAAACTAAGAGGAAAGCAAGGAAATGTGTGACCTGTACTAAGAAACTACATGAATCTTATAAGAAGCAGTTATGTGCAGATTGTATAAAAAAACTTCTGAAAGAAGAATAGCAGTCTTTCCTTTGGGACTAAAGATCCATGATAAGAGAGGAAGTTCAAGCCTCGGTTTCCATTGGCCGCACCACCAGCACACAAAAAAAAAACTTTTAAAAAATATAGAGAATACAGATAGAACTGATTTGGATGAACATGGCGGAGATGCCTATTATTTAGAAGGTGAGCTGGAAGATGTGAGCCTTCCATCAGTTCCTCCTGAAGACCCTAAGGCCCCTTTCACATGGGCGAGAATTCCGTGCGGGTGCAATGTGTGAGGTGAACGCATTGCACCCGCACTGAATCCAGACCCATTCACTTCATTGGGGCTGTTCAGATAAGCGGTGATTTTCACGCATCAGTTCTGCGTTGCGTGAAAATCGCAGCATGTTCTATATTCTGCGTTTTTCACGCAGCCCTGGCCCCATAGAAGTGAATGGGGCTGTGTGAAAAACACATTGCATCCACAAGCAAGTGTGGGTGCGATGTGTTTTTCACTGATGGTTGCTAAGAGATGGTGTTTATAAACCTTCAGTTTTTTTATCACGTGTGTGAAAAACGCATCAAAACGCATTGTACCTGCGTGGAAAAAACTGAACAACTCAACGCAATCGCAGACAAAACTGACTGAACTTGTTTGCAAAATGGTGCAAGCTTCCCTGAACGCATCTGGAGCCAATCCGTCACGCTCGTGTGAAAGGGGCCTAACGCCTATAGAATATAGAACATGCTGCATTTTTCACGCGACGCAGAATTCATGCGTGAAAAAAACAACTCATGTACACAGCCGCATTGAAATGAATAGGTCAGGATTCAGTGCAGGTGCTATGCGTTCATGTCACGCATTACACCTGCACGGAAAACTCGCTCGTAAGGCCCCTTTCACACAAGCGAGTTTTCCGTGCAATCGCAGACAAAACTGACTGAACTTGCTTCTAAAATGGTGCGAGTTTCACTAAACGCACCCTGAGCACATCCGGAGCCAATCTGTCTTGCTGGTGTGAAAGAGGCCTAAGAGAAACTAGAGGTGGAGGAGGTCCAACAAGCTAGAACAACCCTAGACGAAATGTTTGGAGGTTTAAGAGCCAGGAAAAAAAAAAAATAATTCCCAATTAATTCCAATTTGATATTGGAAGGGATGCAGAAAGGAAGATTTTAGAAGCCACCTTTTGTTTACTCCGGATGACACTAAATTATTGGATGAGATTCCGAAAACAGACGTCCAGGTAGCCAAGGTGATGAAAAAGAGTACTATTCCATGCAAAGATTTTTCTCAACTGAAGGATCCTATGGACCAGAAAGCTGATGGACTAGTAAAGAGAGTTTGGGAGTCTTCATCGGCACTAATTAGTACTAATACTGCAGCCACCTCTGTGGCAATGAACAATGGGATTATGGCTAAACCAATTAGCAAACTATTTCAGACTAAAAACATCTAGAGAGGAAATTCTTAGTCTCCCGCTTTTGAAGATGAAAACTGCATTTATGGCGGATGCTTAGCTGAATCCATTAGTTTTGCTGCAAGAAGCGAAACCCTTTCAAATACATCATGAAGAGCATTCTGGTTGGAGACCTTGTCTGGAGATATTGCTACTAAGTGTAAATTATGTGCGATACCCTTTTCCGGCTCTTATGTGTTTGGATCCATTCTATATACCATTCTGGAAAAAGCAGCAGACAATAAAAGGTTTTCTTGAAGAAAAACCTAGGAAAATTCAGCCCTTTTGGAAGCCGACCAGACAATTCCATTAGACATCAGGAAAAAGTAAAGGAAAATCTGGGAGATGGAGTTACCCTGAGGGAGGCAGAGGAAAAGGGTTTCTGCTCAATCCAATAATCCCGGGAAACGATGCCAGATCTGTGGGGGAAAGGCTTAGATTTTTCGAACAGCAGTAGACATACAGTATATCACAAGGAATCCCTGGGTAATTTGAACAATCCAGGAGGATTATAAACTAGAGTTCAGGACTCCTCCCTCTCACAGATTTCAAATAACCAACTGTCACAAACTAGCAGGTGTGAACCCTCTGTGCCATGTGTCCCACCTCCTCTAAGGGCGTTGTCTAAGTGTTCCCCTCGATTCTTCACAGTACCCCTGATGGTGGGGATAGACTTTTTGGAGAGGAACATCAGGTCGTTACCTCTTGAGGAGGGTAGGCACACGAAGCAGCTGGTCCAGGTGGACCAGGAGATACCTGAGTAGATACAAGAAGTACAAGCGTAGTCAGGCAGCTATGGTTGTTACCAGGAGCAACAGTGCAGGACCAAAGGATGAGGCAGAGGCGTAGTAAGACAGGCAAAAGGTCAGGGCAGGCGGCACAGGGTACAGGTCAGGCAATCCGGTTCGGCAACAGGAGAGTCAAGGCAGGGAACAAGTAGCAAGTAGCAGAATCCAGGAATGAAGTATAAATCAGGAGCACACGTAAGTATCAGAAACTTAACACAAGGACCTTGACACTAAGGTATCTGGGAAGGGGGCTGAGCCACTTTAGTACCTGCAGGAGAGCCTGGGTTGGTCAGCGAGGTCACATGACCCAACTCATGCAGCCCAGGGAGTGATGCGTGCAGCTCCTAGGGCAGTGTATCCAGAAACCTGCAGCACGCATGCTGTGGCCAGGGCTGAGTGGAACCTGTGGAGCAGAATCCTCACCACAGCACGTACAGCGACAGAGCCCAGGACTCCAGTGGTGGTCGGAAGGATCACTGCTGAGCTCGGCGCCCAGGTCCACGACGGCAAGCGGGGGAACAGCAACTAACAGCAGTCGCTGTTACAGTACCCCCCCCCCCCGGACTTACGACCCCTTTTCTTAAATCCACGACGGAACAAAAAACTTTTTATCAAGTACGGCACATTAATATTCTCCTCTGGCTCCCAATCCCTCTCCTCAGGACCGAAGCCCTTCCAGTCCACCAGATAGTAGGTCTTCTTGCCACACTTCTTGAAGTCCAAGATGTCCTTGACCTCGAATGTCCCCTCCGAATCTTCAGATATTGGAGTAGGAGTAGACGGAGCCGTCGAGAAGTGTTTAAGGACTACAGGTTTAAGTCAATTCATTGATCCTCCTCAACACTACGAAGGGTCCAAGGAACCTAGGGGCAAACTTAAAACTAGGAACCCCTAAACTGATGTTTTTGGAGGATAGCATACCTTGTCTCCAGACGAGAACTGAGGCGGTTTTCTTCTTTTCATGTCTGCATTCATCGTCATGCGGGTCACCGCTTTACTGATGCAGACCTTGGTATCACGCCAAATCTTCAAAAAAATCGCTAAAAGAAAAATCCGCTGCTAGTACCCCAGAAGATATAGGAACAGGGAGAGGCGTACGAGGATGTTGTCCAAAAACAGCAAAGAAAGGAGAGGATCCAGTGGACTCACCAGTGTGTTTATTATAGGTGAACTCTGCCCGAGGTAGCAATTGTACCCAGTTGTCGTGTAGTTCTCCAATATCTAAATGACCCGCTCAACCTGTTCGTTGGTCTGTGGATGATAACCGGAAGAGAAGTCTAGATCGATCTCTAGCAGTCAGCAGAGAGCTCTCCAGAGCTTAGAGGTAAACTGGACCCTGCGATAAGAAACAATATGCCCAGGTAAACCATGGTCATGAACAATTTAGCAAGTTCTGCAGCCGAGGGCAATCCAGTCAGAGGAACTAAGTGCGCCATCTTGGAGAAGCGGTCCACAACCACACAAATAGCTGTACATCCGGCAGAAAAGGGTCAGATCTGTAATAAAGTCCATGGCAATGTGTTGCCATTGAGCATCAGGAACAGGTAGAGGTAACACAGACGGTGCAGGCAGAGACATAATCACGCACATCCTTGGACAATGTGGGCCACCAGTAGTGGTGAGACACAACTTCTGTGCTTTTGCGGATCCCTGGACGATCGGCCAGTTTGGAGTTGTGCCCCCAAGCTAAAATACGTTTCCTCTTGGCAGATGGCGTTTCCTCTTGGCAGAATGTCTTCCCGGGAGGAATATCTTTTATCAGGACAGGAGCCACTGTGATCAATCGGGCAAGATCTACAATGTACTGAGTCTCCTCCTGCTGGTCGGAGAAGTCAAAGGACCTAGACAGCGCATCCGCCTTGATGTTCTTTTCAGCCGGGCCAAAGTGCAATCAAAACGGGAGCAGAAGAGAGCTCACCTGGGTTGACGAGGGTTTAGACGTTGGGCGGTCTGCAGATATGTGAGATTTTTGTGATCGGTGAAGATTATCACTGGATGTTGGGTCCCTCTAATAGATAACGCCACTCCTCCAAGGCAAGTTCTCTGTCTCCTATACAGTAATTCCTCTCAGCAGGTGAGAAGAGATTGGAGGAGAACCCACATGTAAACATCTTGCCCTTGGAACCTTTCTGTAGTAAAACAGCATCGGCTCTTATGGATGAGCGTTCACTTCTAAAAAGAATTGGCAGGAGACATCGGGATGACGCAGAACAGGTGCAGAAGCAAAGGACCTCTTTAATTTGACGAAGGAGGCCTCTGCCTCAGGAGTCCAGTCTTTGGCATTCACCACTTTCCTAGTAAGAGCGGAGATCGGAGATGTAAGGGATGAAAAATTCAGGATGAACTGACAATAGAAATTAGCGAATCCAAAAAAGCGCTGTATCGAGCGAATCCCCTGGGTACGGGGCCAGTCCATTACTGCGTTCAATTTTTCAGGATCCATCTGCAACCCGGTATCTGAGATGATGTTTCTGCGAAATGATACGGTAGATTTTTCAAAGATGCATTTCTCGAGTTTGGCATAAAGTCGATTCTCTCTCAACCGCCGTAAAACTAGCTGTACATGCTTCCGGTGAGTGGTCAGATCTGGAGAGTAGATTAGTATATCGTCCATGTAAACTATCACGCAGACATAGAGTAGATCCCGGAAGATATCGTTTACCAACTCCTGGAATACCGCAGGAGCATTGCACAGGCCGAAAGGCATGATGAGATACTCGTAGTGTCTATCACCAGTGTTGAAAGCAGTCCTCCGTTCATCGCCCTTTCGGATGCGGACAAGATTGTATGCACCGCGCAGATCGAGTTTAGAGAAGAACTTAGCCCCACGAATCCTGTCAAAGAGTTTGGACATTAGCAGAAGAAGGTATCAATTCTTGACAGTGACCTTATTCAGACCTTGATAGTCGATACAAGGCCGTAATGATCCATCTTTTTTCTGCACAAAGAAGAACCCGGCACTGGCTGGAGTAGATTTCCGGATAAACCCCTTCTCCAGATTCTCCTTGATGTACTCAGACATTGATTGGGTCTCTGGAAGTGAGAGTGGGTAGACTCGACCACGAGGAGGAGTGGCACCAGGCAGAAGGTCGATCGGACAATCATACGGACAATGAGGAGGTAGGGTCTCAGCCTCTTTCTTACTCAAGACATCTGCAAAACTGGTATATTGCTGCAGAAGTCCAGGCAGATTTATAGGTACAGTAGGTGAGGAAGCAGGTCGGTGGAGTGACAGGATGATCCCCAACACAGAATCTGACCGGAGTGCCAGTCCACTACTGGAGTGTGCTGGCGCAACCAGGGGAGGCCAAGGATAACCGGATTCACGGAGACTGGCAGCACATAAAAGGTGCAGAATACTAATTTGCAGCTTAAGAGGCATAGTGACAGAAAGCACTGGCTCTGGGAGTGGTAATCCATTTATGGAAGCCACTAACAGAGGCTTTTCTAGACAGATGGTAGGAAGCCGGTACTGATGGACCAGAGCTTGCTGAATGAAATTACCGGCTGACCCAGAGTCCAGGAATGCAGACACAGACAGTGTGACTCCCTGGTGCGAGAAAGTCACCGGAACAGAAAGTTTTGGAGAGGACTTCTCCTTGTCTAGAACCAACTCTCCAACTGATTCTAGACATTGGCGTTTCCCGTCTTCTGTGGGCACTTACGCACAAAGTGGCCTTGGCGTGCACAATACAGACACAGGTTCTCCGCTTTGCGGCGTAAATGTTCCTGGTCAGACAATCAAAAGCGCTCTATTTGCATGGGCTCTTCAGATGGGGTGGACACTAGAGGAAGAACTGTCTTCTGGAAGGATGGTGCCAAACGAGGTGGCCTTCTGGTGCGCGCAACCTTCTTATAACATTCTCTGAAACACATATCTATCCTTGTGGCCAAGGTGATCAGGTCATTCAGAGTAGATGGACAGTCATGACCAGCTAATTCATCCTTAATCCGGTCAGAAAGGCGCTCCCATAACACCGCCAGTTGAGCCTCATTGTTCTATGCAAGATTGGCAGCCAGGGCACAAAACTGGATGGCGTACTGACCCACAGACGAGGAACCCTGTCGTAGACGCAGCAGAGCTGATGCAGCGGTGGACGTGCGGCCGGGCTCTTCAAAGACCAGCCGGAAGGTAGCCAGGGAAGTCTGCAGATTAGTGGTCTCTAGACCTCCAAGTTCCCAAATAGGATTTGCCCAAGCAAGGGCCTCATCAGACAGCAGGGACACAATGAAAGCAACTTTGGACCACTCAGTGGGAAACTTCTGCCCATGCAACTCAAAGTGGATCAGGCACTGGTTCAGGAAACCACGAAAGGTATTTGAATCTCCACCAAAGCGGGATGGCAGAGGGAGTTGCACACCAGCGGCACACAAATCTGGATTCGCCGGTGTGGGAATTGCAGGAGTAGCATGACTAGCGACCCTGCAGTAGCTGGAGAAGAGATGGCATCCATATGAGCAGCAACATTTTGCATGAACTGCATCATGACGTCGTGATGTTCGCTCTGACGCCATACTTCATGTAACAATTCCTGAACTACAGGCTTGGGGTGACCAGCAGGGTCCATGGCCTCAGTGTACTGTCACGAACCAGCGGGTGTGAACCCACTGTGCCACGTGTCCCACCTCCTCTAAGGGCATTGTCTAAGTGTTCCCCTCGATTCTTCACAGTACCCCTGATGGTGGGGATAAACTTTCCCAAGGGGAACACCAGGTCGCTGCCTCTTGAGGAGGGTAAAGGTAAATGGACATATACATCACTGTCATCCTATATTCTAGACGATTTTCAGATGACAGCCGAATCTCAGGAGACTCTAGAAAGCCACCTTCAGTTAACCCTCTAGACTCTAATAACGGCCAAAGATATTCTAAGAGGGAAACTACTGTACTGACGGACAACGTTACTACAGTGTGTTACCACTAAGGCTACTTTCACACTTGCGGCAGTGTGATCCAGCAGTTCTGTTGTCGGAACTGCCTGCTGGATCCGCCGATCTGGATGTGACTGAAAGCATTTGTGAGACGCATCCGGATGCTGATCCGTCTCACAAATGCATTGCAAGAATGGATCCGTCTCTCCGCTTGTCATGCGGACAGACGGAACCGTCTTGTATCTTTTCTCATACGGCATTCCGGTATTTTGAATTGAATGCCGAATCCAGCACTAATACATTCTTATGGGGAAAAATGCCGGATCCAGCATTCAGGCAAGTCTTCAGTTTTTTTCGCCGGAGATAAAACCGTAGCATGCTACAGTTTGATCTTTTGCCTGATCAGTCAAAATGACTGAACTGAAGACCTCCTGATGCATCCTGAATGGATTACTCTCCATTCAGAGTGCATGGGGATATGCCTAATCAGTTATTTTCCGGTATAGAGCCCCTGTGACAGAACTCTATGCCGGAAAAGAAAAACACTGGGGCATGGACTTAGCCTATGCCGTCCCTCCAATTCCTTTTATTACAGCAGTGCGGAGGAAAATCATCAAAACTATTGGTGATCACTTCGGCCTGGCCAAAAAGGAGCTGGTATCCACTTCCCAGGAGACAAGTTCTTCTTTGTCAGGGTGCTCTAAAACACCCAAATCTGGGGAGGCCTAATTTGATGGTAAAAAGGCAAGGCCTTTCTGAGAAAGTAATTACAACTTTACAGAATAGTCAAAAGCCTGTTATTTCTGCCATATATAATACGATATGGAAGAAGTTTAGCTCATGGTTGACATCTGAACATCCTAATTGTTTCTCCCCTTTCATTGCATACATTCTAGATTTTCTACAGAAGGGTTGTGATTTAGCATTAAGGCCTAGCTAGTACAGATTTCTGCTATATTTGCCTATTTAGATTTCCCACTAGCAGAGCATAGGCGGATCAAAAGATTCATTAAAGCAATATCCAGATTAAGACCAACAAAAAGGCAGACAGTACCAACCTGAGACCTGACCTTAGTCTTGAACTCCCTATGTGTTCTATTAGGGGCCAGCTGTTCTGTTCCACAAAATCTGGAATGCACAAGGGCATCATTCGTAATTTATTGAGGATCAAAATACATGCGGTCGTGTCCATGAGCCCTTAATGTAGAGGAAGTTAGTACAAGGCACTTAATACTGTATTGCGATTGTCCATATTGCCTCCTTTGCTGGCTATTAATTTTTCCATCACAGTATACACTGCTCGTTTCCATGGTTATGACAACCCTGCAATCCAGCAGCGGTGGTCGTGCTTGCACACTATAGGAAGAAGAGCCAGTTTATGTGCACTCCCACAGTCCTGACCACAAGAGAGGCTGGCCCTTTTTCCTGTAGTGTGCAAGCGCGTCCACCGCTGCTGGATTGCCGGGTGGTCGGAACTACGGAAACGAGCAGTGTATAATGTGATGGAAAAATGAATAGCCAGCAAAGGAGGCGATATGGACAATCACGATACATTAGTAAGTGCCTTGTATTAATTTTCTCTATAACCCTAAGTTCACACCTGAGCGTTTTACAGCGCGTTCAAACGCGCTGTAAAACGCTCAACACGTGAATCCCAATGCTTTCCTATGGCCCTGGTTCACACTTGAGCGTTTTAAAGCGCGTTTGAACGCGCTGTGAAACGCCCGACGCATAAGCAAGTTCAGGAGCTTTTTTTGGGGCGTTTGACGCGCGTTTGGGCCATAGACTCTTTGGACAACACTGCTGTCAAGCGCGTCAAACGCGCGTTTACTATTACAAAAAACGCACATAAAAACGCGTGACAAAAACGCGCGTTAAACGCGCATATAAAATACGCTCAGGTCTGAACCCAGGGTTAGATGAATGCCATTTGCTGACTTTAGACAACCCCTTTTAGTCTGACACTTCTGTCTTGAGGTGGTGCTCCACTGTCTACTCCACTCCTTTACTGGAGCAAGAATGTGACTTGTTTAACTGTTTTAAAAGTGTCAGATGAAAAATCTGGTTTAAATCTGCTTTACACGCACACTAGGTGGTATGGGGATCACTGTACACCTGGAGCCCCAGAGTCTATATGACTTACAAGTTCTGGAGGGACATATGAATATACTTCTGAACTTCTGCAAGAGTGTGACTATCCAGTGGTGCCACCTACTTGAAGAGATGTCTGTTACTAGACAACCATCCCAATGTATTCAGGATCTACCTCGCCAACATGTACCGGTATACATTATTAAATATGGAAATTCACCCCAATGTGATGTTTCTGAAGTGCATCCTCCAACTTTGCGTAGGATTTCTGTAAAATGCACAGATCCTGTGTGTTAACTTTGGCTGCCTCTGCATAGCTCATGACTACTAATCTGACCAAGCATCAGCCAACACATCATCCCTAATGATCATCATATTAATCTGTCCAAACCAAATTTCCTGTCTTCTTGTAAAATCTACAGCAGCGGCTCATCGATGCTTCATCATTGGCAAGGACACTCGAGAAAATGTAGGTATAATCAATGCTTCATCTCATGTAGACACGGCGGCATGGAGATGGTTCTGTGATTTACATCAGAATTCAGCAATATCAGATCTAATGTCACTTCCAAGCAGTTCACTCTAGCCTCTGTTAAAAAGAATGTGTCTCTTCTGCAAATAGTGACTACTCTGCAGTCCTATCCTTGGAAATGCTTAAGGGCTTATTAGATAATATGTCAGATTAGGAGTACTGGTTTTTGTAGTACAAGATCTAACAGAGGCTAGAATTGGGCTTCAGCTTCCCTGTCCCATGGGCAGGATGAGGGTTAGGTGAAGTACGAGGCTTCCTAGGGCACCATAGAGTGGGCAAGTAAAAAGTATGTATTATAGAGGGAAATTAAATGTATGATTGTCTGACAGATATCATGATGAACTTCAGGGGCAAAGGGTAGTGGAGCACATTCTGAAAGAGCTTGTCCTGCCCCTCTAATAACTTGACCTAGACACATCATCTAGACCAGGGATGCACAACCTTTTCTGTTCCTATTATCAGATTGTACCACTCCCAAGGGTCACAATAAAACTTTTATGGGTATTACTGTAATGCCCAAGAGTGCCGTTACCACCTCTGCGCCTTGCTACTGTCTTTATTGGTTAACTTAATGTCATTGTATGTATTTATTGTAGGACCATCACACTGTGCATATCTATTTTCATGAAACTGTTTGTGTTCAAGTGTAATGTGCCTTGTTCACTAGCAGATGGCGGCAAACATGGCAGAGCTTTATTAGATAGAGTGGAACCTTCCTTTCCATTCTAACCCCTCTCTGTGGTGTGGTGGGCAGTTTTCACACTTGCTGCAGGGAAGGAGGAGTTTAGTTTTAGAGTAAGTCTAGAGTACCCTCTGCTAGGGGAAGGCAGCAGGAGCCCGTCCTTGCTGGAGGAGCCCTGTCCAGACCAGCTTGAGCACCTTCAGCTCAGCTGGATAAGGAAGTCAAAGCTCAGAGACCAGGAGTAAAGTTTCCCTGGATAAAGTTAGAGACAGACCAGACCACAGAAAGTCAAGTACAGCATAAAGAGGAAGCTAAGTAATACAGCCAGCCTGTTAGCACAGCAGAACCAGAGAGCGACTGACGCAGCAGAGAGGAGTTTGCCTGCCACCGTTAAAGCCAAAACCCTGCTGGAAACCAAGACAAAAGCCTGTAAGTTGTTTTAGAGAAATGTTTATTCAAGTAAAGTTGCCATTGAACTTCATCACAAGCTCTGGACTCAAGTTATTTCTTTCATCTCCTTCATCAACTACCTTTTTCTGCGCTTCCGGACGGCCACGCCTGGGGTTCCAGCTTATCCAGGTAGGAGCACTGTGACACGTGTAACACCATTAAGGGACATTTAGGCCACCCTACACCACTCTGGCATTCCTATACCTGAGTACCATCAACTACTACATCACTAAAAGGGGCCCTGTGCCCTTGTTGCTTCACTGCAACTGGCGTCACGACAAATATGTACTTTAAGAAGCCCCCAGGAGTGCGCCCGAACCCTTTTGCTGCATTACCATCTGAGACATTTATGAAGTATCAACAGTGTGTGCCATAAATGTCTGATGCCCAATGCTGAAAATAGCGTTTTTGTGAAAAACCACATAAAAAACGCACATGCGTTTTTGAGATGTAAGTATATATACGATGATATATGGTGATATTGGATGTTAATTTATTGTTATTTATCATTTCTATTGGACATAAATATGCATTTTACTCTATATTACTAAGGCTACTTTCACACTAGCGTTTTTGTTGGATCCGGCAGGGTTTAGCAAAAATGCTTCCATTACTGATAATACAACCATCTGCATCCGTTATGAACGGATCCGGTTGTATTATCTCTAACATTGCCAAGACGGATCCGTCATTAACTCCATTGAAAGTCAATGGGGGACGGATCCGTTTTCTATTGTGGCAGAGAAAATTGATCCGTTCCTATTGACTTGCATTGGGGGTAATGCCCAATCCGTCTTGCTCCGCATCCCATGACAGAAAGCGAAATACAACATGTTGCAGTTTGCTCTCCGGTCTGGGAACGCAACTAAACAGAACTGAATGCATTTTGGAGCATTCCGTTCTGCTCAGTTTTATCCCCATTGACAATGAATGGGGACAAAACTGAAGTGTTTTTTTTCCGGTATATAGCCCCTATGACGGATCTCGATACCGGAAAACTTAAATGCTAGTGTGAAAGTAGCCTAAGAATGTAAAGAACCTAAGGTATTGCTGTAATAAGAAGTGTAGGCATACTGATCGCTGGCTTGGCATTATTTGGGATCCTGGATGATACTGATCAAAACTTTCTTAAACTGGCCATAGTCCTAATGGTTATTGTAAGGATACTGTCACACTTGCTTTCTTAATTCCGGTATCCGGCAGAGGATCTCAATAAAACTGAGACGTTTTGATCTTGCACATCAGGATGCAGTTGTGTGAAATCAAAACGGATAAAAAACAGATCCTAAAAAAACGCACCCGTCACCATTGACTTACATTGTTTTCAGTGCCGGATCCGTTTTTGTGTCCGGTCACAAAACAGAGTGCTGACGGAATGGAAGACATCCTGAAGCATCCTGGACGGTTCTTTTTCCATTCAGAATGCAAGAAGACTAAACAGATTTTTTTTTCCCCCGTTGTAAAGTAGCCTAAACAATTAGAAGAACTTATGTTCGATAATTATGAATGTTTAATCCTTGCTCCTTGGGTTAAAACTGTTATTTTTTTGCCAGGTTTAGTAATCCTGTGAACTGTAGTTAGGAAAATAATTCTGCATCAGTGTATTAACCCCTTCTTCCCCATGGGCCTCATGCACATGAACATGAACATATTTTGGGTCCGTGTCCAATCTGCATTTTTTGCCGATCGCACACAGAACCAATAATTTCTAGGGGTCTGCAAGAAAAAAATACGAACAGCACATGAATGTCATCCATGTACTGTCCGCATCCGTGTGTCCGTCCTGCAAATTATAGAACATGTCCTATTCTTGTCCGTTTTCAAATAGAATTCATAGCTAGGACAATTGCCCGTCAAAGGGTGTAATCATTGAGGTAATATAATTATTAAAAATCACAGACTATCCCTCATAAAACATAACCTTTATTAAAATCAAATTTATAAAACACCCCAAAATAACAACTTAACAATTTTATCACTGTCAAATGCGATTTGGTCCCCCGTCTTGTCGGCAAGGGTAAAGATAATGTAGATCTCGGGCACTGTCCCTATACCTGACCCTAAGACTATAGACTCTGCCTACAACGACGGAATAGCTGCCAGATAGGGGCGATCCCGTTTCAGGAACCTCCTGATTTCCCTCGGATGGCCCTGATTCAGGATGGAACCTATTATGGAGATGACCTATCGGCAAATGAGTGACCAAACTACCATAAGTACATAAAAATAATAAACAATAATGTGCAATTGTGAGAAACCAAAATGTGAAAACACAACAATATACACAGAAAATAGACGTAACTCAAGCTCTATTGGCACAACCACATAATCTGAGTTAGGCCTCATGCACACGACCGTTGTTCGGGTCCGCATCCGAGCCGCAGTTTTTGCGGCTCGGGTGCGGACCCATTCACTTCAATGGGGCCGCAAAAGATTCGGACAGCACTCCGTGTGCTGTCCGCATCCGTTGCTCTGTTCCGTGGCCCCGCAAAAAAAATATAACATGTCCTATTCTTGTCCGTTTTGCAGGCAAGAATAGGCATGTCTACAATGGGCCGCCCGTTCCGCAAATTGTGGAAGGCACATGGGCGGCTTCCGTTTTTTGCGGACCGCAAAAAACGGAACAGTTGTGTGCATGAGGCATTATCCGTACATCTATGGTTGTGATGGTTGTTGGTACAACAATAGTTAATTCAGATACAAAATCTCTTAGTATCTGGTCCCAAGTTCCAACGCGTTTCGCCCTGTTCAGTCTAGGGATCCTCAGGGGACAATAAAGCAGTACACCGCAATCAGTGTCACCAACACAAATTCAACACAGGCCTAGTACGTGGTTAATTATGTACCAGATGTCATAACATTGACAATATAAGCTGGATACATACTGAATACATATCTAGGTCCAACTAATTGACCATATAGGTTAAATGACCATATCTAGGTCAAACTGAGATTTAACTATTTGTATAAGGTAGTTACATGCTGATTACATATTCTATAGACTGATTACATGCTGATTACATATCAAGGTCAGGCTGATGCAAGTTTAATCACGACCCACACCAAATGTCTTCACTATAACCTGATTGATTACTAAGTTACAACGATAAAGCTGACTTCTTCTCCACTCCCTAGGATAAAAAAGATATGATTCCCACTCCAGCGTGCTCTAATATGTGACTGGTTGAAACCCAGTATACTCTCTGAGCTGATTACATGCTGATTATAAATATCAAGCTGGTCACATATATATCCTACTTCCTCAAATTGAAGGAGTCAGAGCCAGGTCTAGTAATCATCCGATAAAAAACATAAGGCTAATGCCAAAAATCAGAAGATGATACGCAGACCGTGAGTGTCATGAGATGTTTCCCCACAGTGCACAACGTCCTACAACTACAACACAATAATGGCACATATGGCGTTAAAGTGTAGATGCATGTTATAGTTGAATGCAGTTCCCTGCAAAAAGTCAGCGATCCACAATGTGAATATACATTATGATAATTGAATACGCCCAAACTGTGATATTCAAGAGAAACCGCTATTTATATAACGCCCATGCCATTAAGCGAATAGAAGATGCTAGTCTCGGCCATCACGGCCGGTTACTTGCGTGCCGCCAGGGATGAATACTTGTTGTTCCTGCAGGAGACCTTAACAGCAGATGTCCATCATGGCGTAGTGAGGACGCCAAGGTAGCGATAGTTGAAGAAATATGTACTTCGCACACCTTGAATCCAATGTGGGTGCCCGTGTGAGTTGTAGAATAAGTGTAGGCTTAACCCACGGCACTACAATTCTTGTGCAAACATTTTTTTACATTTTATTTAGTTTTATTGTGCTACTTTTTTTTACATTTTTTTACAATTCTCACCCATGTTCGCCTAGTCCCCGTCAACGAGCCTGAGAAAAGAGAAGAGACTAGTTATAATCAAGATAATACCCAAAAATCGCATTCTCTATTTAAACCTCTTGGTTCCAATGTGTCCAGTTTATGGATCCAATATGATTCTCGTTGTTGTAATTGTGAAATTCTATTGCCTCCACGTCTTGATTGTAAAACCTGTTTGATAACTTGGAATCGAAGTTGAGAGATTTGATGTCTGCATTTCTCAAAATGTGCCGGTAATGGTAGAAGAAGCTGTTTTGTCCGTATTGTCGATTTGTGTTTACAGATTCGATCGTGGATATTTTGTGTCGTTTCACCGACGTAAGCTAGGCCGCATAGAGATTTAATCAGGTAGACAACAAAAGATGAGTCACATGTGAAGAAATCCTTGATAGGAAACCGTTTGCCTGTATGTGGGAGCGTTATAAAATCACCTTTTGTGATATTGGAGCATTAGGCGCAATGTAGACATGGAAAGGTTCCATATTTGGGATTTTTCAGAAAACGTTGTTAGGGGACATTTTAAATCCCTCCAAAGTCCACACGGATAAGTTTATCTTTTATATTGGGACCTCGTTTATAACAAGTAAGTGGAGGATTTTCAAATTCCTTCACTGATGGGTAGGCACTTTGTAAGATGGACCAGTTTTGTCGCACTAAATTGTGAATTTTGGGCATAAGAGGGTGGTATGTTGTTATGCATGGAATGCGGGGGAACGTCTATAGATCTTTCTGGTGGCCCCTTCTTTGTTGTATTATGTCTTGTCAGTTGTGGTGGGTATTCCCTATTGATAAATGTTTCACTCATTTCGGATAATCTCATGGTTCGTATTACTGGGTCTGTGACAATCCATTCTACCCTAGTAATTTGTGATTGTGGAAGTGCTCTTTTGGTGGTATTGGGATGACTGCTTGTGTCATGCAGTAGGCTATTCCTGTCAGTTGGTTTGTTATAAAGATCGAATTGAAGGTGGCCTTGGGTATCTTTTTGTACTAGTGTGTCCAGAAAGCTGACTTCTTCTCTGTTGATATGTATAGTGAAACCTAGTTTGGGATGTGTACTGTTGAGATCGTTGTGGAAGGTTTCTAAGAGAGATTTTGGCCCTTCCCATAAAAGGAAGATATCATCTATAAATCGTAGCCAAGTTCTTGCATGTTGTTAGTACAATGGATGGGTGTATACATATTTGACTTCAAAGTCAGTCATATATGAATTAGCGTATGGCGGTGACATATTAGCCCCCATCGCGGTCCCGTGTTTCTGGACGTAGTATTGGTAGCCAAATAAGAAGTAATTCTCATGAAGAACAAGTGAATGGAGCTGTATTCTGAATTCCTGCTCCAGTACAGACAATTTAGAATGTGACGCTAGTAGTGTTTTGGCTGCTTGAATACCTTTATCATGTGAGATTGAGGTATAGAGACTATTAACGTCCATCGTTACGAGAAGGGTGTCTGGTGTCACTATGATATCCTGAAGTTTGGTAATGAAATCATTGGTATCTAGGATGAATGAATGTGAGGTCCTAATGAGTGGTGTTAAAGGGGTTGTCCGGTATTGGGGACATTGCTACAAGTGAACACAAAGCACATAAATATTACATACATTCCTGTCCTACCTTTGCCAGACTTTTCTAATGCCCCGTTTTCATGTCATAAATCCTCTGCAGGAAGTGCCGCTTTTCAAAGATTCAGTGACGTACCGGGTCCCTTACTGCAGAGCGAAGCCTCTGCTTCCGTTTCGCAGGGAGCCCGGTGACGTCACCGTCAGCCTCAGTGTGCTCAGTGATTATGCAGAGCGCACGGAGGGGCGGAAACTAGGTGGCAACACATGATGGTAAACCCCGCCCCTCTGATCCGGTGACGTCACCGCGCAGTGCGCTTTCTTCTCAATGAAGGAGGCAGAGCACTATGCTACTTAGCATAGTAAACGCCTCCTATGTAAAATACAGGCAAATGCTGCAGCAGGCTGGAGAAAGAATGATTCAGGGGGGCGGATGTACAGAGGAGGTGACGATGTGCGGCAGGAAGTTAGCGCTAACATAAACATTGATGTCAACAATGAGTGGGAGACTCATATGTGGGGACCGTGAATTGGCTATTAAGAGTGAGTAAACTTATTTTAAAAATTTTGGGGATCCCAGACAACCCCTATTCGGGCTAGGAAAATGGATAGTGGGGATAAAATGGAATCAGTAGATGCTACAATCTGTCGTCCTGGTGGTTTCTGTAAATTTTTATGAATTTTAGGGAGTATGTAGAAAACTGGAATGATGGGATATTGTTTAGTTAGAAAAGTGACTGTATCATCATTTATTATATCAATTGAGTGGTAGTGTTCAAGTACTCTAGAGATTTTGAGCGCAATGGCCGATGTGGGATTTGACTGAACCGATTCATATGTTTGTTGGTCAGATAATTGTGACATCACTTCATTAAGGTATATGGATTTGTCCATTACCACAATGGCGCCACCCTTGTCCGCCGGTTTGTAAATTATTTCTTTATGTGTTTGAAGGGAGTTGATTGGTATATTTCTTCAGGGGAGAGATTACTGGTGTGGCGGAATTTACCCTGTTTGTGCATTTCAAGGACTTCCTGGATTGATTTCTGTGTAAATGCAATATAGCTCTCAACGGGATGGTAGGACCGTGGTGGCATATATGTACTTTTTAATCTAAGTCCTAATGATTGTAATGCCAGGGGATTGTGAGGGGAGGAGTTACTATTGATGTTATTGTTAGTGGTTGAGAAGTGTGCTTTTAGTTTAATACTTCTGTAAAATCTCTGCATCACTTGTTCAAGGAGGAAAGTGTTTAGTGGACTGGATGGACGGAATGTAAGGCCATTTTGGAGTACTGATGTCTGGACTGGTGAGAGTGTCACAGAGGAAATGTTAATGAATAGATTGTCTGTTATACCTGGTAGCGGGTCTGCATCCGTGCGTCGTCTTCTGTTTCTCCTGCCCCGACGTGTCTTGCTCTGCCTTGTCTGTACTGGCCTCGTCCACGGCCTAAAAAACTAGATGGCCTGGTGGATCTGTCACTTTCTGAGCCTGATGTGCTGGCTCCTGTGGAGTAGTAATGGAGTCGGTAGCCTCTTGGTGCAACTAAGTTTGGGTCCCGCCACCTGTAGACTTTGTTGAGCCTGTAGTCCTCGGCGTCCCTTATGAATTTAATTATTTTCGTTTCTTCCATACGTTTTCTGAAGTCTGCCGTTTGTTTGGTGGTTTTGTCTTTTATAGTTGTCCACTCTTCTGTTGGTAGTTTAGTCAGTAGTTGTTGTTCAGTTGCTTGGATTTGTTTTGTCAGTTCCGTGATTGTTTGGTGCGATTTTTTCAATTGTAAGCAGCATCAAGTCCAATGAACATTTATTCAGGATCTGTTCAAATCGATCGCAGAAATCGTTGTCATCTTTAAAGAGTGTTGGTTTAAGGTGTGATCATAGGCCCCTTGGGATACGGCCACTTTTCTGGTATTCCGTGAGGGTACTACAATGTAGTTCCAGTGAAGTTAGTCGACGTAGATCACGGTAGAGATCCTTTGTCTTCCACTCCTGTGTAGGAATTTGTAGAAAGTCGCTTGATAATTGGATCTGTGAGATAATATTTGATGAAGTTTCATTGTCGTAGAAAAAGGTATTGTTGGACATTGGGTGCTGAGTAGAAGGTTATAGCCAGTTGAAGAAATTCGTACTCCGCACACCTTGAATCCAATGTGGGTGCCCGTGAGAGTTGTAGAATAAGTATAGGGTTAATCCACGGCACTCCAATTCTTGTGCAATTAAAAAAAATTTTTTTTTTCTTGTGCACATTTTTTTTTTACATTTTATTTTGTTTACAGATTACCATAATATACATCCAGAGTAAATAATTTGTATGTAGCCACATAAATCATAATTCCCGGTAGGGATAGTATCGACGTACAAGATAGAGTGGAGGGCGGGTCTGATTATAGGTAAACTATTTAAATCTTGTGCAGGTGCACGAATAGAGGTCATGTGACTCGCTCAAAAATTGAGCCAAGTAACGCAAGACTTTCTGATCTGGTGATCAAAAGCCACAAGACCAAGCTCCAATCACATGACCGGAGAAATAGCGTCATGGTAACCATGACACCTTTCTGGATATAAAACACCCAGTCGAGATCATACTGTTAGAGGGCAAATCAGACAAGGTGGGGGATTATAGCAGCCTGCACATCTTTTATATATGAACAATAAGGTAGTCAGATTGATATTATCAAATCCATAATGGGATATCAGTAACTCTAATTATTAAGTTGTTTAGAAAGAGGAGAAGTTTTTAAGATATACAATAAAATTTACTGCATGAATTAGCAATACATTAATATTTGTTTCATTAGAAGAAGTAGGCTGGTTCCTTAAAGGAAGCATGAAAAGTCAATATTATCGTTGAGACCTGAAGGGGTGACCATATTAAAAGTCCCTTTTGAGTCTTTTTGTTTTAGCAACTTATCAACGTCACCCCATCTAATAGATTGTCTAACGGTCTCAATCATTGGGAAATGTAACGTTTTAGGGTCGCCCAAATAGTGAAGTACCATATGTCTGGATAATGGCTTATCGCGTTTGTTGCGAATATCTCCTATATGTTCCAAAATCATTTTCTTAAATATTCTGCAGGTTTTACCTACATATTTAAGTCCACAATCACATTGGGCCAGATAGACGACACCAACCGTATTACAGTTGGCAAAAGAACGGGCCCTAAAGACCTTTGTTTGTTTACTATCCGCAAACGTGTCGCCTGTATGAATGTATTGACAGGCTTTACATTTACCACACTTGAATGTACCAAATTTTCTACTTGTCAACCACATACTTTTTACGGGGGTTTCAAGGTGACTCTGTAATATTGAATCCCCTATACTCCGTCCACGTCTAAAGGTGATCGCCGGAAACTCAGGGAGGGCTTCCTCCAAATCTGGATCCGTTTTTAACAAGGACCAATACCGGCCAAGAATCTCCCGGATTTGATGGGATGCCGTATCAAAGGTCACTATTATCCGGATCACCTCATGTTGTTTGTTCTTTTCTTTGGGTTGGAGTAATCTACTTCTATCCATGATGTTCGCATTTCCTCACGCTTCATAAAGACAGGAGTCCGGATACCCTCTTTGCTTGAAGAGGTGGAAGAGTTTAGATGATTCCCTACTGAAATCATTATAATCAGAGCAGTTTCTCCGAATTCTGAGATTCTGAGAAACTGCCCTTTCGGGATCCCTCTTTTTAATGCCTTTGGGTGAAAACTCTCCCATCTTAGCAAGCTGTTTGTCGACGTTTTTTTACGGTATAGGGTCTCTTTGATTCAGTTGTCTTCACCCCTGTGAATCCATGTGTCAAGAAAATTGATAGAATCATGATTAAGTTCAAAACTAAAAAATAAACCTATATTATTCACATTTAGGTCATCCATAAACAATGTGAATTCTTCCTCAGTCCCGGACCACAACAACAGAATATCGTCAATAAACCTCGACCATAACTGAATTTATTTGGTCCAGTGGGTCATAGACTCGGAGAATACGACAGTGTTTTCCCACCAGCCCAGAAGCAAATTTGCGTAAGTGGGCACACATGGGCTACCCATTGCGGTGCCCCTGAGCTGGTGGTAAAAACGACCATTGAACACAAAGTAGTTATGGGTGAGTATGAAATGTAAAAGTTGGATAACAAAGTGATTGTGTTTAAACAATTCGATAGATCTACTATCCAAGAAGTACTTCACCGCTGACAATCCTTTACCATGGGGAATTGAGGTGTAGAGTGCCTCTACATAAATTGAGGCTAGCCATGTATTGGGTTCAATAGTTATGCCCTCCAGCCGCTTCAACAGGTCAGTGGTGTCTCGTAAGTAAGATGGTAGAGCTACCACAAAGGGACGGAGGACTCGATCAATATAAGAGCCAAGGCGCTGAGTTAAGCTCCCTATACCTGATACTATAGGTCAGCCCTTGAGGGGGTTTGTCCCTTTATGAATTTTGGAAAGACCGTAAAATGTAGATACTCTATGAGTTGTAGGTAACAAAAAATCATATTCCTTAAGGTCAATAAGTCTCCCCTCTAGGGCCTCCCGCAGCATCTGGGTAAGTTCTTGTAAAAAATATGCCAGTAGGATCAGATTTAAGTGGTTCATAACTTTTGGGATCTGACACTAGTGATAAACACATTTTTTTGTATTGTGAATCGAATACAGCGGCTCACCCCTATTACGTATGGGTAGGTGCTCACCCTCTGGTCCTACCCTCAGGACCCCAAAAGATTCAAAAGGTAATAGGTGAAATGAGGGGGCACACACACCAGGGAAACAATTGATGGATGAATAATTATTATTTATTACTCTAAAAACACTCCCCTAAAAAGATATATATAAAACATACATAAAAGGTATTGATAACAACCTATATCTAAATCCACTGGTATAGATGATAATGTCCACTGTTCAGCTGCAGTGCTCTGGATACTGCTGTGGGTGCAATAAAATAAAGTTCATCCAAATAATATCCCAGTTCGTACGGTGCTATAAAGATGTGTAGTAGCACAAAATGGTACGGAGTATCCAGAAGATGGCACCAACGGGTGTATTCAATTCAAATGCAATGGAACAATACTGCTGACTGAATGGCAATGTCCAGTATTAAGAATAACATATGTGAATATATGCACAGATCCACAGATTACTCACAGTCTCCAGCCGCTTGCAGTCTCCCGGTCTCACCCCTCCTTGTTGCACGGCTGTAGCGCTGATTTTCCAGGTAGCCGAGCACGGCCGTCTGTGGCGTCCCACGTGACCTAATGCTCTGGGGTTCCGGGCGGACGCTTAGATGACGTCACTGCTATGCGGCGGTAATTTCAAATCTGATAGCGGATCTCATGTGCTGGCGACTTGATATTCTGTTTCTTTATTCTTTATTCTTTTGCTTTCCTTGAATCCATGCTCACTCCACAATGCCAGACGCGTTTCGGGGTCTTACGCCCCTTCCTCAGTGGCCACCGAGTGAGTGGATTCTCACTCCTTATATATGGTGTATACCCTCCCACAATAGCACTTTCTTCAGCTTGTTTCAATATGTGGGATGGATTTAATTACTGCTGCTTTTCAATATTGAATTCACGTTTAAAACATGGTTAAAAAATGCATATTTACTCCCCATTCATTAATTTATTGTAAAACATATTTATAACATTATATATAAAATATGAGAATATAATTATAAACATATATATATAAGAGATTTTTGACTGCAAGGTCAAAACTGCGTTTTTTAGAAAAAACCGCATTGAAAACGCAGCAATGTAAATTGCGCTCTCCCTGCGGTTTCTGCATTCCTATGTTATATAAAGTCAGGCAAATTGGACCCGGATTCAGTCACTATAATCTAAATCCTATACATGGCTTGAACATTTACTGATTGCATTTCATGTTACTAGGGTAGTTGACGAGATCTATGGATGATGTTTTTAAAAATTTGGAGAGGACTTTGCAACGCCAACTGCGTAACAAGTGGGAGATTAGATCACTCACACAATATTTGGACAAGGGCTATATCCCTAAGGGTCTGACACTCACCAAGATACCTGCCTCCGATCTGGTGAGTGATAGATTAAAAAAGGAATGGGATGGTTTTCTAAAAATACAGTCGGAGGCCCTTGTACAAATGATTATAAAGAGAAGGATACAAATGACAGAAGAAATGTCGGGGCAAATTGATACCCTAAAAAAGGAAATGGAAACATTTCCGGACACGGATGCAGTTCACAAATGGCACGAGAGAATTTGCAAAAATCTAGATATACTAGAAAGAGAAATAATTAGCAAAAAATCTAGGAAACTACACCATATGGAAAGGAAGGAAATTACTGAGATTTATGAGCAAAGGGAGGTTGAACACACAAATACACAGTTTGAAAATGTTAAAATTTCAAATAGGTATGAAACACTGGCTACACCGCATTTTTTAGACTTTACACCACCACATCACCAAGCACGAATAAGGAGCACACGCACTCCCACCCCACCACGACAAGAGACGAAGAAACACAGTCACAAAACACAGGGTTATGTTCACGATTACAATTTGAGGGATCGTCCGAGGGAATATCCACAGGGCAGAGGGCACCATCAGACACACAGACAGGAACACAGACACCATCAGAACACGACACATCACCTTACACCAATAACCAGCAGGTCACAAAGGTACAATCACAACGAAGAATACGGAGAGGACGACATGCACAAAAGGAGAAAACACAGAAAGTAAAAACACCAACCACCAATGTAATAAATATCAGTGATATTGCACTTATAGAAACCCAGGTGCAGCTCCTTAACAAAGGTTTAAAGTTTGCCCCCACTAATCCTATGGACAAATTTGCCACATACATAGGAGTTGAGAAATTTATCAGACGTTTGTGTCTGAAAAAATATTTCCTCAAAAATCCCATCAATAGGGAAATGGATATGGGAAGTAATAAAAATAAATATGTACATAGAGACCTTAAAGCTAAATCGAAAAAATTCCCTAGGCAGGAGATTGGCAGTGAAATGGCCACTTTTAAGAATAATGTGAAACGCGACTTGAGAAGAATAAAAAGTCGCAGGGTCAATACAAATTTAAGTAGAGAAGAGATCAAGGCCATTAAATCCCTACAGGAGGAAAGTAATATTGTCATAAGACCAGCGGATAAGGGTGGTGCTGTGGTTATTCTCAATACAACAGACTATATAGAGGAATGTTATAGACAACTAAGGTCAGAGAATACCTATCGAAAACTAAAAGGAGATCCGACACAGGAATATTATAACATCTTGAAAGATTACTGTGCAAAGGGGTTAAAAGCAGATTTCCTTTCTGACCAAGAAGCTAGGTTCATTCTAGATACTGAGAAAAGGGTTCCAATGTTCTACTGTGTCCCCAAGATCCACAAGAACCTGGAAGCACCTCCAGGTCGCCCGATAGTGTCGGGTATCCAATCTATATCATGCAATCTATCCAAATATATCGATCAATGGCTCCAACCATATGTCAAGCGGGTACCGTCATACATTCGGGATACGACTGACATTATTAAAACATTAGAGGAAGTCAATTGGGTAGAAGGGTGGATCTTGGGGACACTGGATGTTGGTTCACTTTATACAGTTATTGAACACTCCATGGGAATACAGGCACTGCATGAACAATTATCAGGAGATATTGGGCTTCCTGTGGAACAACTAGAGTTCCTGCTGGACGGAGTGAAATACATTCTGACTCACAATTATTTTTCTTTCGAGCAGGAATTCTATTTGCAGTGTACGGGCACCGCCATGGGCACCAGATTCGCCCCCAGCTATGCCAACCTTTTTTTGGCCCAATGGGAAAGAGAGACCATCATGCCCAGGCTGGGGACGGATCTGGTGCTGTGGCGGCGCTACATTGATGATATTTTGTTTATTTGGTGCGATACAGCGGAATCTCTTGATTTATTTCTCAGTAACATCAATAAAAATGATAAGAACCTTATATTTAGTCCAACTGTGAGCCAAGAAAAAGTGGAGTTCTTGGATTTGGAGATATGGATTAGGGGAGACCAGCTACAATGCAGCACGTTTTTCAAGCCTGTAGCCAAGAATAGCTTCATCAGATTTGCTAGCTGCCACCTTCCTCGGTGGCTGATCAACATACCAACCAGCCAGTTTCGCAGGCTCAAGCGAAACTGTACGGTTGATAGCAAGTTTGATGAAGAGGCTGCAGACTTGAAACAGCAATTGTTGGAGAGAGATTACCCCGCCCAGATGATAGATAAATCTTTGGAGAAAGTGAAAAAGATGGAACGAAAAGGCTTCTTCCAGATAGGCCCACCACAACCGCGAGACGAAACGCTGAGAATTATTCTCCCATTTAGCTCACAATACAAAATAGTGGAAAGAAGCATCCGAAAACATTGGGCACATTTGTTAAATGATAAACTAATTGGCCCGCTTCTGAGTGATGTACCAAAAATAACGTACACGAGGGCAAACAATTTGGCAGGCAAAATAGCCCCAACTGTAAAAAGTAGGAAAGACAGTCAACAGCAACAAAAAAAGACCTGGCTGACAACTAATGGATTTTTTAAATGTGGTAGATGCACAAATTGTAAGATCACTAGTTTCCCCAAAAAAACAACAAGGGTGAAGTCCACAACAAATTCATTTAGCGTGGAAATACAGGAGTGCCTAACCTGTGATTCCACCGATGTGATATACCTATTGGAATGTGGATGTAGGAAACAATACATAGGCAGAACCAAAAGGACACTTAAAAAGAGGGTAGCTGAACATGTGGCGAATATTAAAAAAGGGTTAGAAACGCATTCCCTATCGAGACACTTTAAAATTCAACATAACTGCGACCCAACTGGCTTAAAATTCACTGCCATAGAAAGAGTCAAAAAAATGTGGAGAGGAGGGAACCACATTGCCCACATGTCACGACAGGAGTCCCGCAGAATTTTTGAGTATGACACCATCATTCCGAAGGGTCTCAATGCTGAGATGGAGGTGTTTGGGTTCCTGTGAGTGCTGGGGGGGTTGTCCGGTGGAGATGAGAGATCGCAGGAGGGTCAGTAATTGACACTGTGATTCTCCTCCCCACCGGATGACTCCTCTTATATACGACTATCAACTACCCTAGTAACATGAAATGCAATCAGTAAATGTTCAAGCCATGTATAGGATTTAGATTATAGTGACTGAATCCGGGTCCAATTTGCCTGACTTTATATAACATAGGAATGCAGAAACCGCAGGGAGAGCGCAATTTACATTGCTGCGTTTTCAATGCGTTTTTTTCTAAAAAACGCAGTCCCACACCAAGAATATTTCTATATTTTTTATATTTTTATATAAAAATCTCTTATATATATATGTTTATAATTATATTCTCATATTTTATATATAATGTTATAAATATGTTTTACAATAAATTAATGAATGGGGAGTAAATATGCATTTTTTAACCATGTTTTAAATGTGAATTCAATATTGAAAAGCAGCAGTAATTAAATCCATCCCACATATTGAAACAAGCTGAAGAAAGTGCTATTGTGGGAGGGTATACACCATATATAAGGAGTGAGAATCCACTCACTCGGTGGCCACTGAGGAAGGGGCGTAAGACCCCGAAACGCGTCTGGCATTGTGGAGTGAGCGTGGATTCAAGGAAAGCAAAAGAATAAAGAATAAAGAAACAGAATATCAAGTCGCCAGCACATGAGATCCGCTATCAGATTTGAAATTACCGCCGCATAGCAGTGACGTCATCTAAGCGTCCGCCCGGAACCCCAGAGCATTAGGTCACGTGGGACGCCACAGACGGCCGTGTTCGGCTACCTGGAAAATCAGCGCTACAGCCGTGCAACAAGGAGGGGTGAGACCGGGTGAGACCGGGAGACTGCAAGCGGCTGGAGACTGTGAGTAATCTGTGGATCTGTGCATATATTCACATATGTTATTCTTAATACTGGACATTGCCATTCAGTCAGCAGTATTGTTCCATTGCATTTGAATTGAATACACCCGTTGGTGCCATCTTCTGGATACTCCGTACCATTTTGTGCTACTACACATCTTTATAGCACCGTACGAACTGGGATATTATTTGGATGAACTTTATTTTATTGCACCCACAGCAGTATCCAGAGCACTGCAGCTGAACAGTGGACATTATCATCTATACCAGTGGATTTAGATATAGGTTGTTATCAATACCTTTTATGTATGTTTTATATATATCTTTTTAGGGGAGTGTTTTTAGAGTAATAAGTAATAATTATTCATCCATGAATTGTTTCCCTGGTGTGTGTGCCCCCTCATTTCACCTATTATTTTTTTGTATTGTTGAAGAGTTAATACTACAATATTCCTGCCCTTGTCTGAAGGCTTTATTATCAGATTTTAGTTTTTGCTTAGTTGTTGAAGGGCCTCCATTTCAGTGGATGTATAGTTCTTATAATACTGGGGAGGTTCTATTAGTTCCAGATATCGAATTACCAATTTCAGGAGCAAATCAATATTGGCCTCCCCCAGTGTTTTGGGGGGCATTTTATTACTTTTGTTCCTGAGATTAGTGAAAGGGCCCTGTCCCCTTGGACGTTCATTCTCATCTAGTAGTTGTATCAGATCTTTAAAACCTGGGTTCAAGCCCTAGTTTCACACATCTCTTTTTATCCGAGGAACAAAAAATGTTTTGACATCTCAATTTCCTAGTGAATAGGTGAAGATCTTTCACCCAATCGAAGATGTTAAAACGGGTGGTGGGAACATAAGATAGACCCTTTGCCAAGATAGCCAATTCACTTTTAGACAGGGTAATCCTAGAGAGATTCAGGACCAGTGATTCATTTAGATTGGTTACTAATGTTTCCTGCCTTGTTGAGTAAATGTCTGTGCACGATCCCTTAATGTGTAAGTGTTTATGGGGGGCTGGCCTAAAAATGATGTCATATTGGCATTGTGGGAGGAAGTAGAGGAGGATAAAAATGCAGATATTTTTTCCAAAGGAAGTTATTGTGTTAGCTGTTCCTGTTCCACCTCTATTGCTACCGGTTCTCCCCCTGACAAGGGGTCCTGAGATCCCCATTTTCTCGGGAGATATCTGGACTGATGTTGATTCTGTTGTGATCTGGATGTATAGTTTCTGGGTCTCCCCATGGGACGACCCCTCCCCCTCCAATTAGCTTGTCGATTTGAGTATTGTTGAACTTGGCCCCCTTCTATATCCGAGCTGTCAGCCTCAGATAGAGAGGTTTCTGTCACTGACCCTTTATTATTGATCACTTCATAAGCCATTCTGTTTTTGAACTCAGTTAAATCCTTGATAAATTGCTGATGTTTACGTTCTACCAAGGCTGATTTATATCGGTCAATATTTTGTTGTAATTCAAGTTCCCTCTTAGAAAATGCTAATTCAGTTTGATTCTTTAATTGTTTTTCTATAGATTCGATGTTTATTTTTTCTTGGTCCACCAGTAGTCTCATCAATCGCAGTGAGCTATCTGTAACCTCTGATTCCCACTTGAGCAACAATTCAGGGGTACAGATACGTTTTGCCGGTTTTATAAATATCCGTAGACCCTTAGGAACAATACAGTTCTTAATGTAATTGTCCAGGGATTGAATCTCCCACCAGGACCTAAGGAATTCTTTATGAATGTTATAACGTTGTCTTTATTGAGGGGACTGTAGTGCTGGTAAAGGTTAGTTCTTGTTTATTATTTTTATGTACTTATGGTAGTTTAATCATCCATTTAGCGATATGTCATCTCCATAATAGGTTCCATCTCGAATCAGGGCCGTCTGAGGGAAATTAGGAGCTTCCTGAAACGGGATCGCCCCTATCGGGGTGGCTATTCTGTCGTTGTAGGCAGGGTCTATAGTCTTAAGGTCAGATATAGGGACAGTGCCCGAGAATTACATTATTTTTACCCTTGCTCACAAGACGGGTGACCAAATCGCATTTGACCGTGATAAAACTGTTAAGTTGTTATTTTGGGGCGTTTTATATATTAGATTTTAATAAAAGTTTTGTTTTCAAATAGCCAGCTCTAGTGAAGGGAGTGAGAAAACAGCGGCATGCACACAGATGGTATCCATAATTTGTGGATCCGTGGTTTGCAAACCTCAAAACAGTTAGGGTTGTGTGCATGAGGCCTTTCTTCTAGGGTAGAATGGAAGCAATAGTAGTAACAGCATTTCTTCTGCGAGCAAAAACAATGTCCAGCAGAGGCACCGTAACTCATATTGAATCCCTACAGGTCCATGGTAGGGTCTATTCACACGACCGTGTCCGTTTTGTGGATTGAAAACCACGGATCCACAAAACATGGATACCGGCCACATGTCCTTTTCTTTGCAGCATCTTGCGGATCATGGACCCATTATAGGGCATACGTGTGCACACGGCTGGTGTCCATGTCTTGTGAATCTGCGTTCATGTGAACGGATTCTTATGGAAATGATGTGTTTAGAGAGCCATATGCTCAATTACCAAAATGAGTATCGAAGATAGCGGTCCATTAAAACATAATTTCTAATCCGTTAAGAGACAAAACACAGCAGCAGCTGAACAAGGTATTAAAGGGGAAGAACCACTGCCATGATTGGGTGTACACATGGACAGTAAGAGGGTTACCATATAAACCTTAAAGGGGTTTTCCAGTTGTCACAATATTCAATCCTAAGGACAGGCCATCAATATCTGATCAGTGGGGCCTGACAGTTTAGTTTTGAAGGGGCTGCTAAGCACGGGCGATCACTGCGGCCTCTTCGATGACTGCGTAATAGTGGCTGTGCAGGGTAATGCCCCATTCATGTGAATAAGTACTTTTTATTTTTTTTAGCAGATTATTCATAAGTTTTGTATGATCAGTTGCTGTGCTTATATTTTACCAATAGATGGCGCTTTAATACAAGAAAAAGTAAACTAGTGAGTCGGTGCAGTAGTCCTGAGGTCCTAAGATCATTGTATTAAAGGACATGATCTGTGCTGATAAAATAGATTGGAAAAGAGTTATACATTTGCACAACTAAGGGTCTCTCCCCACCCTGGCGCATAGTGAGGGGTCCTGGGTGGGGGACATACCTCCCTGATAAGCATATGCCTTATAAAGTGGTGGCTTAAATAACATTCATGGGGTAGCCCTGCGGCTGGGTCCCAATCAGGGTTGCCAATCGTCCAGAAATTTCTGGACAGTCAGTAAAAATAGGCGACTTTTTTTGGGCTTGTGGTATTTGACTGGATTACTTTGGTGGTAATTATCATTATTTTACAGCTCACAGTAAATGCTGGTAATTAGGTCTTATATTGAGCTATAGACATGAATTACTTTACCATTCATAATGGTTTTCTTATTTGTCCGTAAAAAATGTTGGCTGTCCATGATTTTGGGATAAGTTGTCCTGAAAAATGAAAAAGTCTGGTTGGCAACCCTGGACCCAAAGTTTTAATGAGCCTGGTTCCACTTTTCACTGGAGAGGAGAGCAGACGTATTTTAAGTATATTAATGGATATGATTGATTGATTATTAAAGTGCTGGTGGGTGCAAAGACGCCCCTGGATCCCAGTCCCACCATTCAGCACTCACTCTGTGATGAAGGTGAGGCAATTAGGTCATCGAGATGCCCGCGTAGTTCTGCAGTAGCCAGGTTAAGATGAGGACGGACCCCTATATGACAGGAGCATTGTCAGGAGGCACTATGGACATCACTATATATTATAATTTACCTCAGTGGGCAGAGTAGACATTACTATTTATTTCTGGAGTGGTCTTTCTGCAATTATTTATTTCAGGGGCAGAGTGGAAGTTATTATTACTTTCAGGGTATATTATAATTTATTTCAGGGTAATTACTGTTTATTTCTGTGGGTACAGTGGACATTACTATTTATTTCAGGGGCACTGAGAACATTATAGATTATTTCAGTGATACACTATTATTATTATTATTTATTTCTGGGGGCACAATGGGGGAAATTTTTCAAACTGGTGTAAAGTAGAACTGGCTTAGTTACCCATAACAACTAATCAGATTCCACCTTTCATTTTTGACAGCTGGAAAATGAAAGGTGGAATCTAATTGGTTGCTATAGGCAACTAAGACAGTTTTACTTTACAACAGTTTGATAAATTACCCCCTATTTCTGTTGTTATTATTATTTATTTTAGGCATTGGTTTTTTAGGATGCACTGTGGACACAGTGGGCATTTTTAATTATTTCAAAGGGCGCAGTGTTTATTATTCCTTTTAGGAGCACATTATATGTTCTTTGTGGCATTGTGAGCAGCTCTGTGGGGTGCCATTATTTTCAGGGACACAGTGTGTGGCAGTATTTGGAGTACAGAGCATGAGGACCTGCTGAAAAAATGAGGAGCCAAAGTTGTTTGGGCGGCAAACTCTGCAAAGTCAAGACATGGCTGGAAGAAGTCTTCATGACGGTTTGGGTTGAATGGTGACATAAAGGAAAAAAGGGTGACTCCAATCCCCTGTGAGAATTTTCCCCTTCAGAATTTTCTATATTTCTGCATAAATATAACCTAAAATATATCAGACACAAATTCTAGAACTAGATAAGGACATTCAAATCAAACAAATGAGTCAAAAATATTAGACTTGATCATTTATTGAGGAAAATGATTCAATATCACATGTCTTTGAGCGGCAAAAGTAAATGTTTCTGGTAATTGTTGATAAGTCCTGCACATTCCCATGGAGGAATTTTAGCCCGTTCCTCTGTACAAAACAGCTTCAACTCACTTCAGGTCCTTCCACGACATTTCTATTGGATTAAGGTCAGGGCTTTGACTCGGCCATTCCAAAACTTTAACTTTATTGTTCTTTAATCATTCTTTGCTAGAACAACTTGTGTGCTTAGGGTTGTTGTCTTGCTGCGTGACCCACGATCTCTTGAGATTCAGCCCACGGACAGATGTCCTGACATTTTGAGTTTGCTGGTATAATTTATAATTTCCATAAACTATGGCAAACTGTCCTGGTTTTTTTTGGTTTTCAAAATACTTTATTGTTGTAATACAAAACTTTATATCCATATTACTTTGCAATATTATAAAATTCATAAACCCGTCAGTTGACATTAATTTCACTTCGCCAACCCCCCACCCAACCCCACTTTGCAGGAATAAAAAATAAATAAAAAATAATCCTTCGTAGAGAGCCTAGGGGGGAAAAAGGTTCTGATTAATTAACCCTATTCCAATCTTTCCAAAGTTTTTTCCACTTCAAGTAAGATCCTCTTTGTTTGTACAGAATCTTTTCATAAGTTTTCACTTTCTTGACCAGGCCCAACCAGTTGTTATACTCTGGAGCAGAAGGGGAAAACCATAATCTAGTGATCAGGAGCCTAGCCAAAAACATAACCTTGATCAGCAGTTGGCGTTTTATAGGCTGGCAATTAAGCTCCGATAAGTCTCCCAGGACCCATATCCTGGGTGACAAAGGGATAGAGATGTTGAGTTTGTGAGCCAGATTGTTTTGGACCAGGCTCCAGTATCTGCTCACCATGGGGCAGTCCCAGAACAGGTGTAAATGATCTGCCCCGGGATCGCCACAGCGTGGGCAATCGGAAGAGGCCCTAAGGCCTCTTTTGTATAACCATGTGGGTGTCACATAAATTTTGTGCAAAATATTAAATTGTACAACAATGTGATTAAAATTGTGTGAAACCAACTTTAAACTATCCCCCATGTTCTCCCAACTTGGAGAACCCACCTCTGAAAGTAAAGAAGACCAGGCTCTCTGTCCTGGAGAGAGAACATCCGAAAAAAAGTTATTCATTAAGTGTTTATAGCAGTGTGATATTTTAATTCTCGTGACAGTTTTCTTACAAATTAAATCGTGTAGAAATAAAGGGGTATCAATAAAAAATTGGCTATCCGACGTGCAAGATAGAGCTGACCTCAGTTGGAAATATGGAAACCAAACCACCTCACCTAAATTTGCCCTTTGTTTTAGTTCCATGAGGGGCAATATTTGTCCCTCACTGACCACTTGGTGTAGATACTGAACATTTTTGTTCCTCCAATACTGGCAGCAGTTTAAGTCATTTAAATTAAGGAGCTTAGAGTTGTGCCACAATGGGGTACAAATAAGTGACGCCTTAACTCCACACCATCTCCTTATGGCCAACCAAGTCCTCATAGCCATTTTGCAGAACAGTGTGTACCCACTCAGTGTGTTTACTAGATAATCAGACTCCAATACAGTGAAAAAAATCAGAGAATCCTGAGTCTTTCACCACTCTACTGCAGAAAGGGCTATTTTCCCAGTCATTAAAAAGACATAATTGGGAGGCCATAAAGTAACCCCTAAAATAGGGGAGGTTGAGACCTCCCCGCTCATAGGGCATAGAAAAGTAGAGTGCCTTTAGTCTCACACGCTTCCTCCCCCATATTAAATCATTGAGCATCCGGTCTATCAATCTAAAGTAATTATCTGCAATCCATACAGGCGAGTTGCGCAGAATATAAAGAACCTGGGGCAGTACTACCATTTTTATTAATGAGATTCTGTCCGCTCTAGAGAGCAGGATTTTTTGCCATACCTTAATTTTAGCCGTCACTTTCATCAACAGCGGAATCAGATTTAATTGTAGATATTCATGCGGTTTGGCAGAAACTGTTATCCCCAGGTATTTTATTGACTCAGAGATCGTCAACTGATTATCCCATTCGCCACGCAACTCGTCTATAGGAAGGAGGACGGTCTTATCCCAGTTGATCTCCAAACCGGATGGATCAGAGAAGAGACCAACCAGCTCCATTATACGAGGGAGAGTAGTGTCTGTTTGGTGCATAAAAACCAGGATGTCATCTGCATAGAGTGAAACACGATCATACTCCCCATTTATGCCGAAGCCGGCCACCTTTGAGTCCTGCCTTATACTAGTTGCTAAAGGTTCGATGTAAATATTAAATAGCAGGGGGGAGAGGGGACAGCCTTGACGGGTACCTCTTCCCAGGATGAAACTCTCTGTCACTGTCCCATTAATCCTGATCCTAGCAACTGGGGAATTGTATAACAGCTGAATCATTGCCATAAATTTTGGTCCAAAACGCATTTTCTTCATTACCTCCCAGAGGAAAGTCCACTCCACCCTGTCGAAGGCTTTGGTAGCGTCCAACGACAGGATGGAGCGGGCACCACCTCCCGGGGACTGAATATTCGTAAATAATCTATGCAAGTTATGCTGAGTACCCCTTTTTGGCATAAAGCCATTTTGATCTGGGTGGAACTGTCCTGGTTTAAATGCGGAAAAGCAGGCCCAAACCATGCTACCACAACCACCATGTTTAACAGATGGGATGAGGTTTTTATGCTGGAACTGATCTTAAGCAAACAGCAGACTGGCAGCAATGTTCTTTTTGGAAAGGAGCGTTTTTCTTCTTGCAATCCTGTCATGCACACCACTGTTGTTCAGTGTCCTCCTGATGGTGGACTCATGAACATTAACACTAGCTAATGTAAGAAAGGCCTTTAGTTGAGTAGAGGTTACCTTGGGTTCCTCTGTGACTTCGCAGACTATTACACGCCTTGCTGTTGGCGTGATCTTTGTTGCAGGACCACTCCTGGGGAGGGTAATAATGGTCTTGAATTTCTTCCATTTGTAAACAGTCTCACTGTAGATTGGTGGAGTCCTAACTCTTTAGAGATGGCTTTGTAACCTTTTCCGACCTGATGAGCATCAACAACTCTTCTTCTGAGGTCCTCAGAAATCTCCTTTGTTCTTAAAATGATACACTTCCACAAACGTGTTGTAAAGATCAGACTTTGATCATACTTTTAAATAAAACAGGTTGCCCACTAACATCTGATCGTCCACTGATTGAAAACACCTGACTCTAATTTCACCTTCAAGTTATCTGCTACTGCTAAAGGTTCACATACTTTTGCCATTCACATGTGATATTGGATCATTTTCCTCAATAAATAAATGACTAAGTATAATATTTTTTACTCATTTGTTTGATCTGGTTACTTTTAGGACTTGTGTTAAAATCTGATGTAACTTTACATCATATTTATGCAGAAATAGAGAAATATCTGATTCACAACCTCTTAAGCACCACTGTATATATAGACACTATGGACAATGTTGGTGTCTGTCACAGGATCAGGTGCTCACATTTTATTTTTATTTTTCCCCTAAAACAGAACAAAAAAATGGAAAGAAGATGCAGATGTGAATATAGCCTAATATGATTAAGTACGGGGCACCATACAACAGCATACAGAGTGCCTACAGTTCTGAAGTGCAAAACTGCAGGGACTCTTTGTGCCTTTGTGTGTTTTTTTTTTTTTTTGAGGTACAGATGTCCTGATTTGGTTGGCTGCATTGCTAATATTACTACTATCATGCTTGAAAATCACATGCATTTCATATGTAATTATTGAGGATGCTTTATCAAAGTGTCTCTTGAGTATTACTAAAACCAAGGGCTCTCTTTTATGCATTTAATGGTATTGCCTCCCTCAATATGGTCCTTAAAGGGCATCTGCAGATTTGTACCTATGAAATTGGCTGACCTGTTACATTTGTGATGTTGCATGTGAGCAATGGGGGCAATGCTGTTACACCTAGAAGCTCAGCTTTCTCTGAATCTGCAATGTCCTCTCTACTCTGAATGACAGGACCAGGCAGTGTAAAGGCTATCACACCTGGCTCTGTCAATCAAAGTGGAGAGGGGGTGGCAGTTCCAGAGAGAGTCAAACCTCTAGGTGTAACGGCAACGCCCTGGTTGCTCCTAGAGGCTCATTTGCATATATAAAACATCATTTTTCTCAGTAATGGGGCACATATCAACATACAGCACATACAGTTGGGCAATAACCATATTCATCATAATTTGAGGATCCCACCTCCCCATGACCTATGCTCATAGGGGAATGTATTAAGCTGAAATACGCCTAAATTAGGCGTATTTCAGATGCAGACCTTGCCCAGTTCAAAAATTGTGGGTGTTGTGTTGGCGGGGAAGGGCTGGTAGGTCCATCTCATTCACCATTTTCTACGCCTGTTTTAGGCGTAGAAAATAGTCTAAATGTAAGACAGGGTTGAACTGGCGCTGGATGCGCTTAAGTTACGGAGAGTCTAAAACGACGGTCTTAATAAATGTTCCCCATAGTGTCTTAGGAACCTATGTATATCCTGCCCCCTAGGGATAACTTATCCCATCCTGGTTTAGGAATCCTCCCCTATCCTGTGTAATCCTCAGATGAGGGAATTATACCTGCTGGCCACTAAAATGCTCAACTACAAAACTGACCTGGTTCAGCCCTGCAGGGCTCCCATGCCCCATCTAATGCTTGATCCTCAAAAGCCTGCCCTTGTTGAATCATTGTAGTGTGCTATTAAACTGCTTGCAAATGTTTGTCAATTGCCCCCATAAGAGCTACTAGTGTCCTGGTCAAACGCTGGGCTTTTTCATTCTTCTGCTGGACTATTCAGACTTTGGAATCTTTCAGCTTCACCCGGCACGTCACTGGTACATTACTTGAAGTGCTATTCAAGAAGATGGTACCATAGAGGCCGGTGATTGGCCGCAATGGTCACAGGACCAAGCCACTTCTGGTCCGATGGGGACTAGAAACAGCTGGGAGCAGGGCAACGGGTTAGGAACGGCCGGGCTATGGGACAGATGACTTTTTTTTTTTTTTTATGGGCATTGGTTCTTACATTGGGGTTGTCAGCTCCTGGAATAAACAAACCCTTTATTTACTGGTTTAAAGTAAATCGAAAGTGCTGACACAACTGGAAAGTGCTGACAAGAAGTAAAGGAAGCAATAGTAAAAATATCAGGGTGCTAAAAAATAGACACTAACACACAATGATGTCTAAAGTACCTCTGCAGGAAAAGTTAACAAAAAACAAAACTATAAAATAAAAGGAGAAAAACAATATACAAAGCCAAAAATAAGAAAAATAGGTACAACAAATGTTTTATCATTGCCAGTATAGTCACGTCTTTTAACTGTGATGTCATTTACGATACCAAGCACAATGACTCATATCCAGAATAATAGAGTAATAAAACACCAGGAATTGCTGTAGCTCGCATGATCCATCTTAAACAAAATACCTTGCGTTGTGGCGCAAGGAAAACAATCCAAACTCACTTCAACCTGGTCCAGTTCAGTGAATGGTTTCACAATCAACTTCAAATTTCACATTGATTCCAAGAAAGAAAACATGTTCTCGCTTTGTGTTCAGAAGACTTATAAATGGATACGAAGGAGGAAGATATCATCATGTACTAACAAGTGACTAAATCAGAGGTGTGAGCTCCTGGACTGGACTGACAAAAGTTCCACCTGGGACCCATCAAGTCTAAAGCCATGATGTCATGTATTGGATGCTATAACAAAGGATATTATATATAAAGAAATTGAATGATTGGTGAGCTCGCTCAGCCTACTCTATGGACATCATCAATGTGTCATATACTATACCCATGTGTATACACAGTAGCTATAATAGTACTGTATAATATATATAATACTGTAGCTATAATTTTACACAGGGCTTGTCTACCCTATAAGGTATAGTGGGTTGTTTAAGTCCTCTAAACAACTGGTGCCTGGACTTCTATGCCTTCCCCTAGACCAGTGATGGCTAACCTCCGTCACTCCAGCTGTAGTGAAACTATTACTCCCAGCATGCTCCATTAATTTCTATGGAGTTCTGTACATCTTGGGAGTTGTAGTTTTACCACAGCTGGAGTGCCGGAGGTTAGCCATCACAGACCTAGACTATGTCCACATTTACATGATGGCTTTCTTCATGGGGGTCTGTTGGGGTTCCCTCAAGGTTTCCACAGTTCTGCAGGCATTGTAAAAGGAAACTTCAAAAGAGGGAGAGCGAGGAGCTCATGAATAACAGCATTCCTGAGTTTCTGCACTGTATTGAGCAGACTCCAGTGCTTGGGTTGAGCTAGAGCTGCAAAATAGGGATTTCAAATGGTTTTCCAGGAGTAGAATACACACAACCTATCCTTATTATCGGTCATCAATATCGGATTGGTGGGGATCAAGCACCAAGCACTGCCACTGATCAGATGTTTGAAGAAGCCACTGCGCTCCTGTGAACGCTGTGGGCTCCCCACAAAATAGCAAGCACAGAGCTATACATTGTATTGCTACCCAGGCCTATTCACTTGAATAGGATTAAGCAGCACATAGGCCGTCTGACGAAGGAACATGATGTCACTGGCCCAGGAAGAGGCTGTCCTGGCTGTGTGCTTAGGGTCATTGTCTTGTTGGAAGGGAAACCTCATTAAGAATATCTCTGTACTTTGCTCCATTCAGCTTTTTCTTGACTCTTACAAGCTTCCCTGTCTCAGACGCTGAAAAACACTGCCACAGCATGATACTGCCACCACCACCATGCTTCACTGTAGGTATTGGGTAGGTGATGGGCAGTGGCTGGTTTTCTCCAAAGACAACACTTATTTTAATCAGACCAGAGAATCTTGTTTCTCACAGTCTAAGGCCCCATGCACACGGCCGTGTTTCACAGCCGTGTGCGGGCCGTGGAACCGCGGCCTGGATCCCTCCTGAGAGCTGGAGCGCACAGCGTCACTGGTTGCTATGACGCCGTGCGCTCCCTGCTGCCGGCACAGTACAGTAATACACTGGTATAGATCCAGGCCGCGGTTCCAAGGCCCGCACACGGCCGTGAACAACGGCCGTGTGCATGGGGCCTTAGAGTCCTTTAGGTGCTTTTTTGCAAACTTCCATGTGTCTTTTACTGAGGAGAGGCTTCTGACTGACCACTCTACCATAAAGCCCAGATTGGTGGAGTGCTGTAGTGATGGTTGACCTTCTGGAAGTTTCTTACATTTGCACACAGGATCTTTGGAGCTCAGCCAGAGTGACCATTGTTTTTTTTTTTTTTATCAAGGCCATTCCCCCCTGATTACTTAGTTTGGAGGGATGGCCAGCTTTAGGAAGAGTTGTGGTTGTTTCAAACTTCTTCCATGTAATAATTATGGAGGCCACTGTGCTCTTGGGAACTTTCAGTGCAGCAGAACTTCTTTTGTACCCTTCTCCGGATCTGTGCCTCCACACAATCCTGTGTTTGAGCTCTATAGGCATCTATCTCCTCCTCATGGCTTGGTTTTTGCTCTGATATGCATTGTCAGTTGTGAGAACTTTTATAGACAGGGGTGTGTCTTTCCAAATCATGGTGTAGAAACATCTCAAAATGATTAAGAGAAATGGGAGGCCCCCCGAGCTAAATCTCAAGTGTCATAGGAAAGGGTCTGAATACTTATGTCCATGCAAAATTTTAGTTTTTTCATTTTATTAAATTTGCAAACATTTCTAAAATTCTGTATTCACTTTCTCATTATGGGAACAATAGAATTTAGCACAAGGCTGCAACATAAAATGTGAAAGGGTTTGAAGACTTTCCAAATGCGTTGTACAAACTCCATGCAGACATTGCCCTTGGTCATATTAGAATCCAGGAACTCAGTGCTGGAAGGCAACAGTTTTAAACACTGAGCCATCATGCTTCCCCTATGATGTGTCAAAGGATATTGAAACATCTTTCCCGGTAAATGACATTTTTCTATATTAATATAATATCTCTATAGGAGAAAATGTGCATCATGTATGATATAAAGTGATTTGGCTTATACTATGCTGAGGATGGGGAGGAGGGAGTGATCCTGTTTAAGACATTGAGAATGTCAATTTTTACCATGGACTGTGGGTCGGGGGATCTGTCAGAGCTGTTTAGCTGCTCTCTGACAGATTGTCCTATTTGTATGTCATCAAGTGTACTTTTAACAAATTCGGGGCTTGTCTACAAGTAACGTAGAAGGGGGGGCCGAAGTACAAGCAGGCGCCAAAGAAGGTTAAATATTATTAACAAATAAAGAAAGGCACATACTTTTAATGGAATGTGAGGAAGAGAAAGGGCAAGGAGGAGGAACAGTGCTGATTGGGGGCCATGCTGTTTAACTGTTCATAGTCCTGGTACCTAGAGAACCATCATGGGGGCAAAAATTCAGTTTACCAAGTTAACTTTAGTTCTTTCACTAAAAGCTGGAGTGTGACTCAGGGGGCACATAATTGATTTCATTATTGAAATGGTTGTTCCCTTTACTTAAAATGGGCTGCAACAATAAGCAGGTCACAGGGTGTAGCACACCTGGGACACCCCAGTAATCAGCTGTGATCTGTTCAGGAATCAAGCATTCCGTTTTCCAGGTGAACTGAAGTATTATACAGTTACCAGACAGGAATGAGAGACAGTCTTCAGGCAGGATGGACATGTTTATAGCTAAAGATTTCTATGAATTTAGAAGTAAATGAATGAATGAATGAATGGGGTCTAGGCATCTTCTATATGAGATCATCCATTAATAACTGGAAGATGATGGAGCTCAACCCCACTTTTCCTCTGTCTAAGGCTCCTTTTACACTTGCGTTTAACTTTTCCGGAATTGAGATCTGCCAGAGGATCTTAATACCGGAGAAACACGCTTCCGTTTTGTCCCCATTCATTGTCAATGGGGACAAAACTGAACGGAACAGAATCTAATGCTCCAAAATGCATTCTGTTCCATTTAGTTGCGTTTCCATAATGGACAGAAAACCGCAGCAAGTCAATGGTGCCGGATCCCTTTTCTCGGACACAATAGAAACTCGGAACCAGCACCCATTGACTTACAATTAGGGATGAGCGAACCCGAACTGTATAGTTTGGGTTCGTACCGAATTTGGGGGTGTTCGTGACACGGACCCGAACCCGAACCCGAACATTTTCGTAAAAGTCCGGGTTCGGTGTTCGGTGCTTTCTTGGCGCTTTTTGAAAGGCTGCAAAGCAGCCAATCAACAAGCGTCATACTACTTGCCCCAAGAGGCCATCACAGCCATGCCTACTATTGGCATGGCTGTGATTGGCCAGTGCAGCATGTGACCCAGCCTCTATTTAAGCTGGAGTCACGTAGCGCCGCACGTCACTCTGCTCTGATCAGTGTAGGGAGAGGCTGCAGCTGCTGCTGTTAGGGCGAGATTAGGCAGTTATTTACTCTTCAAAAACACTTACTGAAGTGATCGATCTACAGCTGTGAATCATTCAACCTCTGCTATTTAATTGCTCACTGTTTTTAGGCTGCCCAGAGCGTTTTTCTGTCACTTTTTTCTGGGGTGATCGGCGGCCATTTCGTGTCTTGTGGTGCGCCAGCACAAGCTGCCACCAAGTACATTTAACCATCAATAGTGTTTTTTTTTTTTTGCTATATCCTACATCAGGGGCTTGGCTGTGCTTGCTATTTTATTGAGGGGTGGAATACAATTGCCAAAATAGCAGTACCCTAAATCTGGTGTTTCAGCTGTGGCTAGCCAATTGTAATACTGTCTGCTGTCTGGCAAAGGATATATTTTGTTCTGGGTTGAAATACAATTCCCAACTTAGCAATTCCCTAAATCAGTGGTTTCTGCTGTATCAGGCCAAGTTTAAATCTATCCATAAAAGGGTATATTAGATTGAAGGTGCACATAGGGTCATCCTCAATAACTTCACACACACGCTACCATGCATTTCCAAGTCTAATTCTGTCCGTAAAGGGATACCTGTCATCCGTCCAGGGCCTAAATACTAGGCCTACATTTATATTTAGCTAAATCTGTGGTTACTGCTGTGGCCGGTAAAGTTATTTAGTGTCCGCCAAAGCACGGTTTTTGTTCTGGGTTGAAATACAATTCCCAATGGTTCGGCCCCTCTCAACTTCTGGGTCTCCAAATTGTCCACGTGGCCAGAGCTAGCCTTTTATGCCTTGGAGGTGCTGGCCTGCCCGGCGGCCAGCGTTTTGTCTGAACGTGTATTCAGCACGGCAGGGGGCGTAATTACAGACAAACGCAGCCGCCTGTCTACAGCTAATGTGGACAAGCTGACGTTCATAAAAATGAACCAGGCATGGATCCCACAGGACCTGTCCATCCCTTGTGCAGATTTATAACTACCTCCCCTTAACCATATATTATTGTACTCCAGGGCACTTCCTCATTCAATCCTCTTTTTTTTTCATTTTACCATTATATTGCGGGGCAACCCAAAGTTGAATGAACCTCTCCTCTGTCTGGGTGCCGGGGCCTAAATATATGCCAATGGCCTGTTCCAGTGGTGGGTGACATGAAGCCTGATTCTCTGCTATGGGACCTCTCTCCTCTGTCTGGGTGCCGGGACCTAAAAATATCTGACAGTGGCCTGTTCCAGTGGTGGGTGACATGAAGCCTGATTCTCTGCAATGGGACCTCTCTCCTCTGTCTGGGTGCCGGGACCTAAATATCTGACAATGGGTTGTTCCAGTGGTGGGTGACGTGAAGCCTGATTCTCTGCTATGACATGAAGCCTGATTCTCTGCAATGGGACCTCTCTCCTCTGTCTGGGTGCCGGGGCCTAAATATCTGACAGTGGCCTGTTCCAGTGGTGGGTGACATGAAGCTTGATTCTCTCTGCTATGGAACCTCTCTCCAATTGATATTTGTTAATTTTTTATTTATTTTATTTTTATTCATTTCCCTATCCACAATTGTTTGCAGGTGATTTACCTACATGTTGCTGCCTTTTGCAGCCCTCTAGCCCTTTCCTGGGCTGTTTTAAAGCCTTTTTAGTGCCAAACAGTTCGGGTCCCCATTGACTTCAACGGGGTTCGGGGCGAAGTTCGGGTCGAGTTCGGATTCCGAACCCGAACATTTCTAGGAAGTTCGGCCGAACTTCTCGAACCCGAACATCCAGGTGTTCGCTCAACTCTACTTACAATGGTTTTAGTGCCTGATTTGTCCTGGCTATTTGAAAGATAATACAATCGAATCCGTTCATAGCAGATGCAGTCGGTTGTATTATCACAAACAGAAGCGTTTTTGCTGATCCCTGGCGTATCAGGCAAAAACGCAAGTGTGAAAGTAGGCTTAAAGGGGTTTCATACTTTTTGTGTCTCGAAACTCTTATTTTCTATTCTCAAGCCCAATGGACAATGTGTAGAACATTTCAGTCTCTTGTTCTAGATACACTGCTAAATTCTTACCCATAGTAGATTTCACTACATTATTTTAAAGTTTAACATTTTTAACATCCTTTTATGACAATGAGTTTCAAACTTCTTGGAAGGGGTTTTGGCATTGGAGAATTTCTTGTGAGTGTCTATGGTAGCATTGGAAAAGTTCTGCAGTATGGCTGATACGTGACCAGGCACTAAAAGTGTCTGCTGCACGTATCCTACTACCTGGGGAGTCTTTTTGTTTTCATTATCTTTAATGTATGTTGTAGAAAACACTGAAATATTCACTTGAAGTTTTCTCTGTCGATTGTTTTTTGTACAATATCTTGATAGAATTTTCAGCATAAGGCTAGTTTCACACTAGTGGCAAGGAACTCCGGCAGGCTGTTCCGGCGGGTAAGCAGCCTGTCGGATCCGTCCTGCCGCTAGTGCACGCGTGCCCCCGGACTACCGCTCCAGCCCCATTAACTATAATAGGGGCGGGCCTGGAGTTTCGGTGGCAGCACGGCAAACATGCCAGGAGGCGGCCATAATAAAAGTACGACATGTCATACTCCGGTCCGCCCCCATTATAGTCAATGGGGCCAGAGCGGTAGTCCGGGGGCACGTGTGCACTGGCGGCAGCACGGATCCGACAGTCTGTTCACCCGCCGGAACAGCCTGTCGGAGTTACGTGCCTCTATTGTGAAAGTACCCTAACAAATACAAAGCTATACATGTCAAGCAGAAATAAATAGGTAGGACCATCAGCAAAAAAATAAAATGAGTATTGGTATAGCCAGGCTACTTTCACACCAGCATTTTTGCTGGATCCGTCATGGATTAGCAAAAACGCTTCCGTTCTGATAATACAAACGTCTGCATCCGTTCTGATAACACAACCATCTGCATCCGTTCTGATAACACAACCATCTTCATCCGTTCTGATAACACAAACATCTGCATCCGTTCTGATAACACAACCATCTTCATCCGTTCTGAACGGATCTGGTTGTATTATCTTTAAAATAGACAAGACGGATCCGTCATGAACTCCACTGAAAGTCAATGGGGGACAGATCTGTTTTCTATTGTATCAGAGAAAACAAATCTATCCCCATTGACTTACATTGTGTGTCAGGACGGATCCGGACCACTGCTTGCAGCGTTATTCTGTCTGCTATGGAAACGCAACCAAACGGAACGGAATGCATTCAGGTGCATTTCATTTTGTTCAGTTCAGTTTTGTCCCCATTGACAATGAATAGGAACGAAACGAAAATGTTTTCCCGCCGCTATTGAGATCCTGTGACGGATCTCAATAGCGGAAAGGGAAAGCGCAAGTGTGAAAGTATCCTCAGGGTACTTTCACACTAGCGTTAATATTTTCCGGTATTTAGATCCGTCATAGGGTCTCAATACCGGAAAAAAACTCTACAGTTTTGTCCCCATTCATTCTCAATGGGGATAAAACTTAATTGAACAGAACGGAGTGCACCAAAATGCATTCTGGTCAATACGGATCTGTTTTCTCTGACACAATAGAAAACGGATCCGTCCCCTTTTGACTTTCAATGGAGTTCATGACGGATCCGTCTTGGCTATGTTGAAGATAATACAACCGGATCCGTTCATAACGGATGCAGGATGTTGTATTATCAGTAACGGAAGAGTTTTCGCTGACGCCTGCAGGATCCAGTAAAAACGCTGGTGTAAAAGTAGCCTTACATAGTATTCACCAAGTAAGGTGTATAGGTGCCTTCATAAAATTCATGAACCTGGTAAGAACTTCCAAAAGGGGCCATCCTGGTGCCCAAGAGCCTTATCAAGAGTCACAGAGACTGATTATAGTACCAAGTGGGTAAGATACTAGATAGATAAATAGATAGATAGAAAGATAGATAGATTTAATTGGAACTGATAAATACCAGTTTATGAGACATTCTGAATTACTGGATGGCCATGGAAGATGTTATAGGCTTTGTTTGAAAGATTAGAGACAAATAACTTGCTATTTTTTTTATCAAGCGAGGTTTATAGTTTTAGTTTTCTACTCATAATTCTGCTTTTTGTCTTGTAAAAATCATCTGTGTTGGAAACCAATGCTGAATCTGAATTTTCCTCTGCATAAAATTTAGAGGGAAAAGGTGTAGTATGGGCCAATAGATTTCTGTGAGGCAGGAATATTGAACCCTACAACACAGATCAATATCTTCCCGAGGCTTTAGGCTACATCCTGATGTTTTTAAATTCCATTGTTTTCAATGCGTGTCCATGTGAGCCTCCAGTGTAACAAGGCAAGCTGGGTGTTGGAGGTACGTTAGTATCCACATTTGAACATTTTTCTTCAGCCAACGTTAATAGAAGCTTCATACTGTTTAGGCTATGTTCACATGTGCAGGAGGCTCTGTCACAGATTCCATCAAAAAAGCCATACAAAATGGTGTGTTGTACACTGTTGACCAGTAAAATTTGGGCTGTCAAAGTCTGTTCTCATCCATCTTTTATTGGATCTACTGCTTGTACTATTTTTATTGTTCTCTTCCTATAAGAGCTCCTGCTATAACTGCTCCAATATTAGCACAGATGTGGATACACCCTTATGCCATGTACTCAATAATAAAAGTTTCTGAAATGCTCTAAAGCTCTGTCATGGAACCATGAACCAGACGTACAACAAGAGATAAGTGGAAATAAGAAGGCTTTATTGAAAGTCAAGCTGTAAGCAAAAGTCCAAATGGATGGCTAAACCGAAGCAGGGTCTTGCGTAGACAGAGGTCAGGAACCAGAAGGGTAGTCAGACGAAGCCTGGATCAGGAACCAGCAGGGTAGTCAGACGAAGCCAGGATCAGGAACCAACGGGGTAGTCAGACGAGGCCAGGATCAGGAACCAGAAGCAGCAGCAGTCTTAGAAGCATGTGAACACAGGAGGACCAAGCAAGGAACTGAAGCCACAGACCTCCTATATATATGAGCTAGGCATCCAGCTCCTCCCAGTGGGAAGGAGAAGCCGCAGGGTGGGAGGCTACAAGAAACCCAGAAACCAAGATGGCCGCCAGCACATGTCAAACAAAGGAGAACAGTAAGAAGGTAAGACCATGACAGTACCTCCCCCTCAAGGGCCCCTCCTCCGCGGAGTAAGGAACGGTTTCTGAGGGAAGCGTGCGTGGAAGGCTCGGAGCAAAGCAGGAGCATGGACATCTGCGAGGGAACCCAGGAACGCTCCTCTGGACCATAACCACGCCAATGGACCAAAAACTGCAACCGACCGCGGACCAGGCGTGAGTCCAGGATGTTGCTCACCTCATATTCCTCACGATTGCCCACTTGGACCGGACGGGGCCGAGGAACCGAGGAAGTGAAACGATTACACACCAATGGCTTCAACAGGGAGACATGAAACACGTTGGAGATCCGCATGCCAGGAGGAAGCGCAAGGGCATAGGCTACCGGGTTTACCCTGCGAAGCACTCGGAAGGGACCAACAAAGCGAGGCGCCAGCTTGGGAGTGGGCACTCGAAGGTTGAGGTTGCGGGTGGACAACCATACACGGTCTCCGACCTGGTAGGAGGGAGCGGGCGCTCGTCTGCGATCAGCCTGGAGTCTCTGGCGCTGCGCAGAGACCTCAAGGGACCTCTGGATCTGTACCCAAGAAGCACGTAGGACGGAAAGGTGGTCCTCCACAGCCGGAATATCCTGGGGAGAGAATACCTCCGGTAACACGGCAGGTTGGAACCCATAATTGGCCATGAAGGGAGACGTCCCAGAGGAAGAGTTCACCGCCGTGTTCCTGGCAAACTCAGCCCAAGGCAGGAGGTCAACCCAATTGTCTTGATGATCGGAGACATAGCAACGAAGGAATTGCTCCAAGGCCTGATTGGATCGTTCTGCGGCCCCATTGGACTGAGGGTGGTAGGCCGAGGAGAAAGAGAGATGAATCCCCAACTGGGAGCAAAAGGCGCGCCAGAACCTGGACACAAACTGACTCCCCCGATCCGACACAATCTCCTTGGGCAAACCGTGCAACCGGAAGACCTCCCTGGCGAAAATCGTGGCCAACTCTTGTGCAGAGGGTAACTTCTTGAGAGGAACACAGTGGCACATTTTGGAAAACCGATCCACAATCATGAGAATGACCGTATGGCCTCGGGATGCAGGTAGGTCCACAATGAAATCCATCCCCAGGTGTGACCATGGGCGCTCCCCGGTGGCTATGGGTTGCAAAAGGCCCAACGGAAGGTGCCGAGGGGACTTACTCTGGGCACAAACGGAGCATGCCGCTACATATGCGGCGATGTCGGAACGTAGAGAAGGCCACCAGAACAGACGTGAAACAGCCCAGGACAGCTGATTCTTTCCAGGATGCCCCGCGGCCTTGGAGTTATGGTAGGTTCGCAACAACCGAGTGCGCAACTCCTCAGGCACAAAACACCTGCCTGTTGGGTCTCCCAGAGGGAGCACCAGATTGAGCCGCCAAAATCTGCTCACCCAGGGGAGAGGTCAGGCTGGTGCGAATGGCGGCCAGGATCTGATTCGGAGGTATGACCGAAGTCGGAATCGACTCCTCCCCGGACAGCTCGGAGTACTGCCGTGATAAGGCATCCGCTCTGATGTTCTTGGAACCGGGTAGGTAGGAGACCACGTAATTAAAACGTGACAAGAACAGAGCCCATCTGGCCTGACGTGGTGTCAATCTCTTGGCCTCAGAAAGGTAGGTCAGATTCTTGTGGTCCGTCAGGATGAGAACCGGAACCACCGAACCCTCGAGCAAGTGCCTCCATTCTTTAAGGGCCTGCACGATGGCCAATAACTCCCTGTCACCAATCTGATAGTTGCACTCCGCGGAAGACAGTTTCCGGGAGTAAAACCCACAAGGAAGCAGAGGACCCTCTGGTGTTCTACGCTGAGACAGAAGGGCGCCTACTCCCGTCTCAGACGCGTCCACCTCGAGGACAAAGGGCAACCCAGGGTTGGGATGCGACAGAATCGGAGCCGACACAAAGGCGGACTTTAGAGCCTCAAAAGCTCGGATGGCCTCGAGCGGCCAGACCTGGAAATTACTGCCCTTCCTGGTCAGATCCGTGAGAGGCTTGGCTAGCATAGAAAAGTCCCTGATGAACTTCCGATAATAATTGGCGAAGCCCAAAAAGCGCTGCAGGGCACGGAGACCACTGGGCTGGGGCCACTGTAAGACAGCCGAAACCTTCTCAGGATCCATGGAGAACCCCTCAGCGGAAATGATGTAACCTAAGAAGGTTACCTGGGATCGGTGAAATTCGCATTTCTCAAGCTTACCGAACAGCCTGTTCTCTCGTAACCGTTGCAACACTCGTCTGACATCCATAATGTGGGCCTCCATGGATTCAGAATATACCAAGATGTCATCCAAATAGACCACCACACACTGCTGCAACAGGTCACGGAAAACATCGTTGATGAATTCCTGGAAGACTGCGGGCGCATTGCACAACCCAAAGGGCATAACCAAGGATTCATAATGACCGGTCCTGGTGTTAAACGCGGTCTTCCACTCATCGCCCGCCTTGATCCTTACCAGGTTATATGCCGCCCTCAGGTCGAGTTTGGTAAAGACCGTGGCCCCTTTGAGGCGATCGAACAGCTCGGAAATCAAGGGTATCGGGTAAGCGTTCTTGATCGTGATGCGATTGAGACCCCTGTAATCGATGCAAGGCCTCAACTCACCGCCCTTCTTTTTCACAAAGAAAAATCCAGCCCCTGCCGGGGACGAGGATTTGCGAATGTGTCCGCGTGAAAGCGCCTCCCTCACGTACTCCTCCATGGCCTCATTCTCCGCTACCGACAGTGGATAGACTTTGCCACGAGGAGGAACGGCACCAGATTGTAACTCTATGGCACAATCGTATGGGCGGTGCGGAGGTAGGGCAACCGCGCGCACCTTATCGAATACATCCCGGTACTCTTCGTATTCAGGAGGCAACAGAGAGTCCGAGGAAGTACACAGCAACTTGACAGGCCCATGGATGCAACTAGCCCCACACTGCGGTGACCACGAGAGGATCTCGGCCGATCTCCAATCGAAAGTCGGATTATGCTTCTGGAGCCAGGGGTACCCCAAGACCACCGAGTAGTGTGGAGACGAAATCACCTGGAGACAGACCGACTCTCTGTGAACGGCACCAATGGCTATCCCCACTGGAAGGGTCTCATGAGTCACGTGTGGCGGCAGAAGGGGTCTGCCGTCTATCGCCTCAAGAGCCAGTGGGGAACCTCGAGGCTGCAGAGGAATGGAATTGGCGGCAGCGAACACACTATCAATGAACAAACCACCAGCACCAGAGTCCACCAACGCCTGGGTCGTCACCGAGCCCCCGACCCAGGAGAGGACAACAGTGATCAGTGGTTTGTCAACACGGGAAACCGGGGACGAGGAGACTCCACCCAAGATCTGCCCCCGACAGGATCTCAGGTGCGAGCGTTTCCCGGACGGTTCGGACATGCCAACCGAAAATGCCCACCGAGACCACAGTACATGCATCGGCCCTCGCGTCTCCGGAGTACCCTCTCCCCCTCGGACAGGCGAGCAAACCCCAGCTGCATGGGTTCACCCCCAGACGAGTCATCCCCAGGAGGCGTGGGAGGAGAGGGAGGCACGGGTGGGACAGCAAACGTAGGCGCCAATCTGTTAGAAGACCTCCGCAGGCTCTCCTTAAAGGAAGGTCTCTCCCTGAGTCTGGTGTCAATCAAAATCAGGAAAGAAATAAGAGACTCGAGCTCCACTGGTAGGTCCTTAGCTGCAACCTCATCCTTCAAGGCATCCGAGAGACCATGAGAGAAAGCAGCGACCAGAGCCTCATTATTCCAGCCCACCTCTGCTGCCAGGGTACGAAACTCAATGGCGTATTCAGCTACGGATCGTGAACCCTGTCTGATGGACATAAGGAGCTTCGCAGCAGAGGCAGCACGAGCCGGCACATCGAATACCTTCCGAAGAGAAGCAACAAAACCGGAAAACTCGGCAACCACCGGATTGTTGTTCTCCCATAAAGGGCTGGCCCAGGCCAAGGCCTTGTCCGAGAGCAGCGAGATCAAGAAGCCCACCTTTGATCTCTCAGTAGGAAAGGCATGTGGCAGCAACTCGAAATAAATGCCCACCTGGTTAAGGAAACCTCGGCACTGAGTTGGCTCTCCCCCAAAGCGCTGTGGAAGGGGGGCAGAACCGGTCATACCCCGAGACACCGCAGGCGCAGCAACAGGTGTCGGGGTAGACTCTGGCGCAACAACCGGAGCGGCAGTAGGAGCGGGCCCAGGAGCGACAACCGACCCATCGGCAACGGAAGCGAAATGAGCCGTGCGTTCAAGCAGGGTTTGCAACGCCACAGCGAACCGACCCAACAGGTGATCCTGCTGATCAAGTCTGGCAACCAGCGTAGGTAGCGAGGATGGCCCTGTACCGTCAAAATTCATGGCTTGGTCCTAATGTCATGGAACCATGAACCAGACGTACAACAAGAGATAAGTGGAAATAAGAAGGCTTTATTGAAAATCAAGCTGTAAGCAAAAGTCCAAACGGATGGCTAAACCGAAGCAGGGTCTTGCGTAGACAGAGGTCAGGAACCAGAAGGGTAGTCAGACGAAGCCTGGATCAGGAACCAGCAGGGTAGTCAGACGAAGCCAGGATCAGGAACCAACGGGGTAGTCAGACGAGGCCAGGATCAGGAACCAGAAGCAGCAGCAGTCTTAGAAGCATGTGAACACAGGAGCACCAAGCAAGGAACTGAAGCCACAGACCTCCTATATATATGAGCTAGGCATCCAGCTCCTCCCAGTGGGAAGGAGAAGCCGCAGGGTGGGAGGCTACAAGAAACCCAGAAACCAAGATGGCCGCCAGCACATGTCAAACGAAGGAGAACAGTAAGAAGGTAAGACCATGACAAGCTCCCTCTAGTGGAGACAAAGCTTAAAGGCTTTTAATATTGATGACCTATCCTCAGGATCACCAAATGGAGTCAAGGCACAGGACTTGAACGGCAGGGAAAAGGTGAATATAATTTTTCATTCTTGGAAAAATGGCTATATATATTCTGTTTCACACAGCAGACACCTGGGGCTAATGTGTACGATTGGTGATAACACCGATCGCAGACTCTTAACCCCCTCAAATGCCGATGTCAATTGTGACAATGGCATCTGAAGTGGCTTTCCCCAGCTATTCATTGGTGGTGATGGGCTTGTCACTGCTGGAGGCTACCAGGCCTATCACAGATGTATTTTTTTGCATGCCTGCAGGTGGTAGTGCTCCATAGAAATATACAGAATTTCCCATACTCTACTGTATTAAATCGATCTAAAGAGCACTTGATCAGGTCCCCTAAGAGGGGCTTAAAAGTTAAAAAAAAAAGTTTTTAAAAATATAAAATTTTATAATATAAAATTATATAAAAATAAAAAAATTAAAATCCGCCCCCTTTTCCCAAAATAAAAATAAAAATGAATAAACAATAGAAAAATAAAGATCATTCGAACACCCAAATTATTCAAATATAAACATATTTATTCCGTAAGGTGAACATTGTAACAGAAAATAAATCTAAATGGCCGATTTGCTATTTTTTCTCCAATTCACCTCCCCAAAAAGTTTACTAAAAGTGATCAAAAAGTCATACACACCCCAGATCGCCTTGCAAAAAAATGAGCCCTCATACAGCTCCATAGCTTCTGGAGATAGGAGCGGATCCTAGACACATGACCTGCACGTATCTGACATTGATGACATTAAAGTCTGTCTGGTGATTTCAACTGCTGAATCTGAGTACAGCATATAATAGAGGGAGAGAAGCAGAGCTCTGTGATATATAGGATTTCTTTTTTTTCTTTTTTTATTGTTTATTTAAGCAGTTTCAATAAAGGCAAGTACAAAAGTCTCTTAATCAAAGTAAAACATATCAGACAAAGACCTGTATGGAGAGTCACCTGTAATATAACAGTTTCATCATCATCGAAATAAAACATGTCAAAGAATGACCTGTGTGGAGAGTCATCTGTAACATATCCATTTCAGCACTATTGTGTGTGGTCCATATGATACAGTCTAAGGGTCCATTCACACGTGCGTAGTGTATTGGAGTCCGCAATACACCCGGCCGCACCCCCCATAGAAATGCCTATTCTTGTCCGCAATTGTGGACAAGAATAGGACATGTTCTATTTTTTTTTCCGGAGCCGCAGACCGGAAGATCGTCAACGTGATCCGGAAATGCGGATGCGGACAGCACACTGTGTGCTGTCTGCATCCATTCCGTCCCCATAGAGAATGAATGGGTCTGCACCCGTTCTGCAGAATTCCGGAACGGATGTAGACCACAATTGGGGACCTGTGAATGGAGCCTAACAGTGCATCGAGCTATCAATCTTATCTTAAATACTGTATAATCAATGAGACAGTAGGAGGGAGACAAACAGCAATACATGGGGAGGAGTTATAGGGAAAGGGGAAGGTAAGAAAAAAAAAAGGGGGGGGGGGAATGAATGAATGAAGTAAGGAAGAAGGTCTCTATTATGTTAATAGAGCACGGTACTTTGGTGTGCACTAAAAGGTGAACCATGGAATCCATGCCGAGACAAATGCCTCCTGAGAGTTTTTCAGGGTAGCTCTTAGTTCCTCAATTTTCTGGATATTCTCTATCTTGTTGACCCAAAGGTTTATAGCAGGTGGGGAAGGTGATTTCCATCTAGCTGGGATACAGGCCCTAGCTGCGTTTACTAGGTAACGCAATATTGATTTGTATAGTAGGCTGTTATGTAGGTCCGAGAGGAGTAATAAAAAGAAGCTCTGAGTTTCTCGGAATGGGAACGGAAAAGATCTGGGTCATGGTTTATGTACCCCCAAAATGGTCTAATTCTACTACAGTGCCAGAAGATATAAATCAGTGGGCCTGGTGCCGACTGACATCTCAAGCATAGTGGAGATACTGAGGGGAACATTTTCTGTAGGCGGGTCGGGACATAGTACCATTTAGTAAGTATCTTGTAGCTTGCCTCTTCAAATTTACAGGCAATGGATGATTTATGCGTAAGATGGAATAGCTTTGGTTATTGGTCGGGGGGAATATCTGTCCCAAGATCAGAGTTCCATTTATCAATATAAGGAGGGCAGAAGTCTGGATGTGGACCCACGAACGCTCTATAAAACTCTAAAAGAAAGTGTCAGTATACTCCTGAGCCGACACAAACCTTTTCGAACTGTGTCAAGGATCTGTCAAAACCCGGAGACGAGGGGATCGAGGAGAGGAAGTGAGATATTTGTCTAGCCCTCCAATGCCCCAGGGCGCACTGGTCTGACAGATTTTGTAATTTGGAGTATGTGAGCCATCTCCTTGCAGTTCTGAAGAAAGGGGCTCTGCACTTACCACTCAGATGCCATTGCAGGTATTGCACTGAAGAACAGCTGACTAGGAAGTCCGGGTGACCCAGGACTGGGAACAATGGGGAGGGTGTGGGAGATAGTGTGCACACGTCAGTATATTTGTGGAATTGGAGTAGTGTGGGTCCTATGGTGGGGTGAGCAGAGAAAACAGTCAGTGTCCGCACCATTGCCCAGGGCAGGAGTGCTAAAGGGGTCCGGGAGCATTGCTGTTCAATGGTAACCCATTGTTTAAAGGAAGCGTGTTGACACCAGTCCATCACCTGCTGAAGCATGGTGGCGGCATAATATTTTCTAAGGTCTGGGATACCCAGTCCCCCCCCCGTTCCTTCGGTACATGAAGCAGAGAGCGGGCCAGTCTCGGGCTCTTGCCCGCCCAGATAAAATTAAAAAGGTCTTGGTGTATTTTGACAAAGAAATTGGGAGGCAGTTTAATCGGGAGGGTCTGAAATACACTCACCTAAAGAATTATTAGGAACACCATACTAATACAGTGTTTGACCCCCTTTTGCCTTCAGAACTGCCTTAATTCTACGTGGCATTGATTCAACAAGGTGCTGATAGCATTCTTTAGAAATGTTGGCCCATCTTGCAGTTGATGGAGATTTGAGGGCTGCACATCCAGGGCACGAAGCTCCCGTTCCACCACATCCCAAAGATGCTCTATTGGGTTGAGAGCTGGTGACTGTGGGGGCCATTTTAGTACAGTGAACTCATTGTCATGTTCAAGAAACCAATTTGAAATGATTTGAGCTTTGTGACATGGTGCATTATCCTGCTGGAGGTAGCCATCAGAGGATGGGTACATGGTGGTCATGAAGGGATGGACATGGTCAGAAACAATGCTCAGGTAGCCCGTGGCATTTAAACGATGGCCGATTGGCACTAAGGGGCCTAAAGTGTGCCCAGAAAACATCTCCCACACCATTACACCACCACCACCACCAGCCTGCACAGTGGTAACAAGGCATGATGGATACATGTTCTCATTCTGTTTACGCCAAATTCGGACTCTACCATTTGAATGTCTCAACAGAAATCGAGACTCATCAGACCAGGCAACATTTTTCCAGTCTTCAACAGTCCAATTTTGGTGAGCTCGTGGAAATTGTAGCCCCTTTTTCCTATTTGTAGTGGAAAGGAGTGGTACCCAGTGGGGTCTTCTGCTGTTGTAGCCCACCTTTCTTTCCCATTCTGACATTCAGTTTGGAGTTCAGGAGATTGTCTTGACCATGACCACAACCCTACATGCGTTGAAAGCAACTCCTATGTGATTGGTTGACTAGATAATCGCATTAATGAGAAATAGAACAGGTGTTCCTAATACGGTAATTCTTTAGGTGAGTGTAGGTACAGTAGGCAAAGCAGGACATTCATTTTAAAGATGGCGCAACGGCCAAAATAAGTGTACATACCCTCTGCTTATTTTGTGAGGTCTCCTTTAATCTGACCTAACAAGGGGGAATAGTTCCTGCTGTAAATTTCTCTAAGGTCTTTCGGGATCCAAGTTTTCAAATATTTAACCGCTCCAACAGACCATTGGAATGGGAAATAGGTCATTAAGTTGGATTCCAGGGAGCTTGACAAAATATTGTGAACATTGGGTCATCGGCGTATGCCGCAATTTTATATTACTGCCCCCCTACTGAAAGACCCGTGATATTAGGGTTCGACCAGATTGTTCAGAGTAAAGGCTCTAAGGAGAGTACAAAAATCAAGGGTGATAGGGGTCAATCCGATCTGGTCCCGTTTCTTATTTCAAACCGTATGTGATAAAAAAAATCATTCACCTTCGTTGCCACATAGGGGCAGGTATATAGGGAACGGATCCAGGCCAACATTAAGCCATCTATGCCTACATGGTCTAGGACTTCAAATATCCACTGCCAACTCACCCTATCAAAAGCCTTTTCAGCGTCTGTGGACAACAGGCAGAAAGGTATGTGCTGAAGATTAGCTTGGTGAACCAGGTTCAGTACTTTAGTGGTATTGTCTCGAGCCTCCCTGGATGGGATGAAGCCCACTTTGTCAGAGTGGATCAGGCTTGATAATAGGGGAGCCAGGCACGTGGCTAAGATTTTAGCAAACAGCTTGAGGTCCACATTAAGTAATGAGATTGGGCGATAACTTGCGTAGGCTGCTGGATCCTTTCCCTCTTTATATATAACTGTAATGTGCACATGAGTCATGTCTCTGGGAAGGGGAGTTCCTGTTGCTACTATGTTCAGGGCCTTAATAAGTGGAGTCTGCAGTAGAGGTAAGTACTTCTTATAATAAGATGCAGGTAGTCGATCTGGACCAGGGGTTTTGCTCGGCTGCATGGTTTTTAAGACTTCCGAGAGATCTTCTCACCGAAATGGAGATCTCTATCATAAGTGGCATCAAAACTTTGGACCAACGTGTTCAGCCACTTCCCATGGCCACCGGGACAGTTTCCATGCGTGCCTCCTGTTCCGGGGGCTGTGTTCCTCGGGGGAGTCTGCGTGGAAACTTCTTGCTGGTGTGCAAGGGAGGGGAGGGTGGTTGAGGCATGAAAATAGGGACATCCAGCCAGTCTAGCAGAGAGAGGGCAGTGATGTCCAAGAACCGAGCCAAGTCCTCTGTTTGGTTTGGAGAGTGCAGAGTGAAGGAGAGTCAGTTTTTACGGATAATTAGATGAAAAGTAGGTGGCTCCTGCTTCTGTGATCAATTGTAGGATATGTTTGAGGGTGCGACTCATTAGCAGGGTTCACCTTCGACACATCTGGCAAAAGTTGGATTTGGTTCCCTGCGAACATTGTGCGGCTCTGTCTTCAGGCCCGTTGTAGAATTTCCTCTTTTTCCCTGAAATAGTGAACCCTGCATAAAACATCTCTAGGGGCTGAGTTGTTTGGGCGTCTTGAACCTAACACTCCATGGACTCTGTGCAGTTCTATTACGGCATCTGGAGGTCTGGCTAGGAGAGAGTTGAAGATGCAGGTAACCACTTTACGTAGATCAGAAGCAGGCACCTCCTCTGGAATCCCACGTAGTTTGATGTTGTTGCGTCGACCTCTGTTTTCTTGGTCATCTACTTGTAGTAGTATGTGTCTGTTCAAAGCCTTTCACATTTTCTTCAACTGTAGTAAGGCGAGATTCTAGTGCAGACGAGACCTGTATTTGTGTGGCTACTTGAGTGGAGATGTTACACAGGTCTGTCTTGACAGCAGCAATGGCCTGAGCTTGTTTGGATTCCACCTGTGATATCATGGCTTCCATATCATGTTTAGTCGGCAGGTTACCAAGGAGGGCCCATATATCTTTTCATTTTGGGCGTTTAGAACGTCTGCTGCCCACTGAAGAGGCAGAGGATGAGGATTCAGAGAACTCTAAGAAAGCAGGGGTTTGGAAAAGTGCAGGCGCAGACACGGGGTCTAGCAGGTTGTCAGGCACAGGAGAAGGTCTGCCATTAGTGTCTGGAACAAAGTCCTTAGCCATAGGGGAAAGGGAGCCCCGGTGAGTCATCTGGGTATGTGGTCTGTCTTCCAGCTTGAGTGATATGTCTCCAGCTTTAGCTCTGGGCAATAGCAGCATGGAATGTGGCAATTTGGTGGACACTGGTGCTGGAGAGGCTGGGAAGCGCGCAGGTGGAGTGTCACTCACCAGGCCTGTCGCTATGCTTGTGTCCATCAGCAGTAAGTCTCCCTGTGACATGGAGGAGAGGGGTTGTTGTGGCAGACGCCGGGAGCTGTGGAGGCAGCTGTTCTGGAGCTGAGGGTCGTCCATGAGGAGCGGAGCTCGGCAGCGCTATTCTCGTAGCTTCCCGCTCTGCAGTTGGCGCCATCTTGGAACCTGTAGCCGGGCGCTCTGCGGTCAAGGCCTGGTTGAAATAGTGAGCTATTTTAGGTTCTGGGGCCAAGAAAGAGGAGCCCCGGCGCCCGATCGTCTGACCATCCTTTCTTAAAGCTGGTAGTGTCCGGCTGACCATTAAATAGATAAGTTGGAGAGGCCCAGGGTCCGGGAGCTCAGCGCTGTGCATCTTCACGGCTGCATGCTCAGGCCACGCCACGATATATAGGATTTCTGAGTAAAAAGCAGAGCAATTCATGACAGGACTCCAAAGAGAGACAGTAAGAGTCCTGATTACCCCGCCCACACAGGATAACGGACAGCTGTCCATGAATTAGTGTGTGTGTGTGTGTGTGTGTGGAGAAAACTGTCAATCATCCTGTGTGGGTGGGGCAATCAGGACTCTTACTGGTTCTCCTAGGAGTCCTGCCAAGATTTATACTGTTTTGTACGAAGAAATCCTACTCAAAATCATATAAACCTATACATCACCGAGCTCAGCTTCTCTCCCTCTATGATATCCTGCTTATATAGGGCAGGTAACAGGTTCACTTTAAGTGTCACATCTATTAGGACCTTGACAAGATAGAGTTTCTAAAGGCGTTAAAAATGTGTATGGAGCTGGAGGGTGAATAACTTGATCCCTAGCTGGCGTCCTTCACGCCATAGTATTTCTATCACAGCCCAGTGTTCACTTTGTATGTTGCCGCTTGTATTTCAGAGTGTGCATGTACAGTTTGAAACCCAACACTCTTACACTGCGACCTAAGGCACACTTTTTCACGCTTGTGGAGTCTGATTATCCACAGCTCTGCACATACATGTTTAAGAGGTTAAATTAACATCAATGTGTTTTTGGTGAACTCTTCGTCCAGAACCGTGCTGACTGATAACATCAAATGTTAGAAATCCTCAATGCCCGTGGCTACAATACTTGACATGAAGTTTTCATCATGTGAATGTGACATGTTAAATTATACTTAAGACACTCTTCTGTTCTCCTGTGCTTGAATGAAAACGAATCTCATACATATTTGTACAGATTCTAACCAGACAGTAATATAAAATAGGTTTGTATCTTGTTATTACCAATAGAGATGAGCGAAGTATTTAAAACATTCGATTTGGCTGCTTCGTTGAATTTTATGAAAAAAATCTGCTTTGTGACTAATTACTTTGTCACAAAACGCATTTCTTTGTAAGTAGTGGGTGCAATGACAGGGAGCGGCAATTGCGCTGATCCATTTCATTGTAACCCTCAGATGCTGGGTTCATACATGATTGCAGCATCTGATATAAATAAAAGAGTGTAAAATAAAAAAATAAATATATATACTTACCTGATCTATTTGCTCGCAATGGGCTGGCTGCCGCCATCTTGCTAGCCGGCAGACTTGGTGACGTTATAAGTCACTGCGCACAGGATTTCGGCAGAGATATTCAAGCTGAATGGCGGCGGGCAGCCAGTTGTGAGCAAATGGAGAAGGTATTATTTTTTTGTTGTTATACACAATTTCAGGTTAAATGACTTCACTACCGCGAAGCACGAGGAAATTTGACTTTGCGGTGAATCGAATTTATCCTGAAATTCGGATCGAAGTCCACGGATTTGCTCATACCTAATTACCAATAATCAATTTATCAAGGAAGGTTGGTAACATTTTGTGGTTATATTGACTAGAATGGCTGCACCTCTATCAAGCATATGTTTATGGCATACCGAGTCTATGGTCTATTTTGAGAAGGGGGGTGTCTATTTCTCACCACTATGAAACCTGTGGCTACCCACCAGTCTCCATATACCGTATTTTTTGCTTTATAAGACGCCCCCGCAACTAGGTTTTAGAGGAGGAAAATAGGGGGAAAAAAATTTAATATTTCATACTGTTATAAGGGATCTTCGGATGACACACTGTTATGAGGATAATTGGGAGATCGGTGGATGAGGCGCTGTTGTGTGACTATAATCCCCCTCATCCTAAAGAATACAACCATGTACTGCAGTACATTGGTGTATTCTTAAGGATGAGGGGTTATAGTCACATTTAATATTAACAATGTCCAGGGACTATACTGAATTTGGCATGTGTCTATATTAAATATGACTATAACCCTCCTCATCCTTAAGAATACACCCATGTAATGCATTACATGGGTCCATTCCTATGGATAGTGGGGTTATACTCATATTTAACACACAGTTAATTTTTGGCCCCTGAACTGTCACTCACCCAGGGCCTTCAGGTGCAGGGAATAGCACAGGGTGATGGAGGCCACTAAAACGCCTTCCTTCCTCCTATCTCACATCAGCAGTGCTCTGTAGCAACATCGCTCATGGCCGGGCTGGAAGGAGGGCGTAAACTTATAGGTGGAGGCGGAAGTTCCCGCCTGCGCTTACCACCAATTAGCAGTATATGTGGGCGGCAGAGGAGTAGGAGAACTGCTGTACTCTCTCCTCCACCTCTTCTATGGAGCGGACCCAAGCGGCAGCTACGTATTAACTGCCGCCGCCCACCCCACACTTAAATCGCAGGAACAGGAGTAGGCTGAGTAAAATCTCCTGCGATCCTGCAATACTGCTGGCCAGCTTGATTTTCTGCATCTATTGCTTTATAAGATGCACTGAGTTTTTACTCCCACTTTGGGGGGGAAAGAAAGTGCGTCTTATAAAGCGAAAAATACGGTATCTCAAGGCGTTTTAAAAAATATATTACTAACCTGCCACTGGTACTCCAGATCCAGCGCTGAGCTCCCTTTCCTCCACTTCCAGCCCTACTGTACCAGAAGTACGACGTGCCTTCTCTATACATGTCACCATTATCCTTTAACCTCTTCCGGACACAGTACGCCCTGATGTCCCGGTACTTAAGGACCCAGGGCGGAGCAGGCACCTTGGCTAAATGTGCAGGGGGGGGGTCAATTTCGACCTGCGCTCTGCGGCTCCTACCTGGTGCGGCGGCAGCAATGCCATCGGGTCCCCATGCGGCTGTAGGGGAGACCTGATGGCATGCCTTCCTGTTACGAGCCTGTGAGATCCAGCCCCCTGGACCTCACAGGCCGGAAGGTGTATGAGTAATACACACAGTATTACTCATACAGCCAATGCATTCCAATACAGAAGTATTGGAATGCATTGTAAAGGATTAGACCCACAAAAGTTGAAGTCCCAAAGCGGGACAAAAAAAAATTAAGTGAAAAAAAAGTTGGAAAAATAAAGTTTTCCCCCCAAAAAATTTAAAGTTTCAAGTAAAAATAAACAAAAACGTCCTTAGGTATTGCCGCGTCCGTATCGACCGGCTCTATAAACATATCACATGACCTAACACCTCAGATGAACACCGTAAAAAATAAAAAATAAAAACTGTGCTAAATAAACCATTTTTTTGTCACCTTACATCACAAAAAATACAACAGCCAGCGATCAAAAAGGCGTTTGTCCACCAAAATAGTAACAATCTAACCGTCACCTCACCCCGCAAAAAATTGAGCCCCTACCTGAAACAATCGCCCAAAAAATAAAAAAACTATGGCTCAGAATATGGAGACACTAAAAAAAATTTTGGGGTTTAAAAAAAGCTGTTATTGTGTAAAACTTACATAAATAAAAAAAAGTATACATATTAGGTATCACCGCGTCTGTATCGACCGGCTCTAAAAAAAATATCACATGACCTAACCCCTCAGATGAACACCGTAAAAAATAAAAAATAAAAACTGTGCTAAATAAACAGTTTTTTGTCACCCTTCATCACACAAAGTGTAATAGCAAGCGATCAAAAAGTCATATGCACCCCAAAATAATGCCAATCAAACCGTCATTTCATCCTGCAAAAATCATACCCAAGATAATCGCCCAAAAACTTAAAAAACTATGGCTCTCAGACTATGGAAACACTACATGATTTTTTTGTTTAAAAAATGAAATCATTGTGTAAAACTTACATAAATAAAAAAAAAGTATACATATTAGGTATCGCCCCGTCCGTGACAAACTGGTCTATAAAAATACCACATGAGATAACCTGTCAGATGAATGTTGTAAATAACAAAAAATAAAAACGGTGCCAAAACCGCTATTTCTTGTTACCTTGCCTCACAAAAAGTGTAATATAGAGCAACCAAAAATCATATGTACCCTGAAATAGTACCAACAAAACTGCCACCATATCCTGTATTTTATAAAATGGGGTCACTTTTTTTGAGTTTCTACTCTAGGGGTGCATCAGGGGGGCTTCAAATGGAACATGGTGTCAAAAAACCAGTCCAGCAAAATCTGCCTTCCAAAAACCTTATGGCATTCCTTTCCTTCTGTGCCCTGCCGTGTGCCCGTATAGCGGTTTACGACCATATATGGGGTGTTTCTGTAAACTAAAGAATCAGGGCCAAATTTTGAAATTGTATCTCTATTTTCCATTAATTCTTGTGGAACACCTAAAGGGTTAACAAAGTTTTTAAAATCAGTGTTGAATACCTTTAGGGGTGTAGTTTCTAGAATGGGGTCACTTTTTTGGAGTTTCTACTCTAGGGGTGCATCAGGGAGGCATCAAATGAGACATGGTGTCAAAAAACTAGTCCATCAAAATCTGCCTTCCAAAAACAGTATGGCATTCCTTTCCTTCTGCGCCCTGCCGTGTTCCCGTACAGTGGTTTACGACCACATATGGGATATTTTCTGTAAACTACAGAATCAGAGCCATAAATTGAGTTTGGTTTGGCTGTTAACCCTTGCTTTGTAACTGAAAGAAATTATTAAAATGGAAAATCTGCCAAAAAGTGAAATTTTGAAATTTGAAATTGTATCTCTATTTTCCATTAATTCTTGTGGAACACCTAAAGGGTTAACAAAGTTTGTAAAAATCAGTTTTGAATACCTTGAGGGGTGTAGTTTCTAGAATGGGGTCATTTTTGGGTGGTTTCTATTATGTAAGCCTCACAAAGTGACTTCAGATCTGGACTGGTTCTTGAAAAGTGGGTTTTTGAAAATTTCAGAAAAAGTGGCCACCAGAATCTACGAGAGGTGAGATCGACCATGGATCTGCTCCAAGGGTGTCCTGTAAGAACAGTACAGTGATGTTCCTCGAACACCTTGTGCTGTAATTCCAAAGAAACAAACAACTTTCCCGGAGGACAAGAATCCAGTGCATCTCCCTGGGCCTCCAACATCTCTGCCTCAAGGTCAGGATAAAGGGCAGATATTACTACCCCTTCAGACAAGATAGGACCAGAATCTTCCAAATCCCCCCCCCCCCTTTTAGGAAAGCTACACGACAAGGCATCCGCCTTGATGTTCTTAATCCCAGGGCGATAGGTGACAATGAAATTAAATCTGGTGAAAAACAACGACCATCTGGCCTGCCTTCGGTTGAGACGTTTACCTGACTCCAGGTAAGTCCGATTTTTGTGATCGGTAATTACCGTAATAGGATGCATCGCTCCTTCCAACCAATGACGCCATTCCTCAAAAGCCAACTTAATGGTCAGCAATTCTCTATTGCCTACGTCATCATTTCTTTCAGCAGCCAAGAGTTTCTAAGAAAAGAAAGCACATGGGTGCCATTTACTAGATGAAGGACCCTGCGAGAAGACTGCTCCTACCCCTACCTAGAATGTGTCAACTTCCACAATAAATGACTGTGACACATCCGGCTGCACACCTATATAATAGCAGAAGCAAAACACTTCTTCACTGCTGAAAAGGCTTGTAATGCCACATTAGGCCAAACTGAGACATCCGAACCTTTCCTAGTCATGTCTATTAAAGGTTTAACCACAGTCGAGTAGTTCAAAATAAATTTGCAGTAGTAGTTGGTGAACCCCAAAAATCACATAAGTGCTTTCAGATTTTTGGGTCGATTCCAGTACAACAGAGCACAGACCTTTTTAGGATCCATACTAAAACCTGAAGATGAGAGTAGGTAACCCAGGAATTGCACTTCCGGAACTGCAAATACACACTTCTCCATCTTAGCATACAATTTATTCTATCTTAGGATTTGTAACACGTGATCCTGATGAGTTCCCATGTCTGGAGAATAAATTAGTATATCATCCAGATACAACACAACAAACCTGCCCACCAGATGATGAACGATGTAATTAATGAAATGTTGAAAAACCGCAGGAGAATTGGTCAACCCAAAAGGCATGACCAAATTCTCAAAATGACCTTCAGGGATATTAAAGGCTGTCTTCCATTCGCCCTCTCCTTGATTCTTACCAGATTATATGTCCCCCTCAAGTCCAACTTAGAGAACACATTGGCACCGACAATCTGATTGAACAAATCCGGGTTCAAAGGAAGGAGATAAGGATCATGGACAGTAATGCGATTAAGCTCACGGAAGTCCAAACAAGGCCTAAGAGTTCCGTCCTTTTTCTTAACAAAGAAGAACCCTGCATCCACTGGGGATTTGGATGGTCTAATATGACCTTTAGCCAAACTCTCGGTAATATATTCTCGCATGGCTACTCTTTCAGGTTCAGAAAGATTATACAACCGAGACTTGAGCTCCGGGAATAAGGTTGACAGGGCAATCATACTCCCGATGTGGAGGTAACTCCTGGTCTCCTCTTTCAGAGAATACATTGGAAAAATCTGAAATAAATGAAGAAATGAACTTTAGTGGTTATAACAGAAAGCGAAGTGCTAAGACAGTTGTCTATGCAATAATCACTCCAATCAAGAATCTGTCTCGCTTGCCAATCGATGGTAGGATTATGTTTGCTTAACCGTTTGTGGTGATGTGAACAGTGAAATGTGTGAGAGTCCCGGAAGCAACTGGATGAGGTAAGTAAGAACCAGGATGGTGCTAGCTTAATCAAACAGTTGCTGGAGCTATTTTCTTTATTTGTTGTATGGCCTGGATTTTATTTGGATTGGGAAGGTAGGTTTGGTAGTGGGAGCTTTCCAATCCACCCCATTCCAGGGAAGGTTTTCCCCTAGCATGAGGGATCCCCAGGTGTAATCCACCTGGGATCGTTAGTGGGAAGTAAAAGCCCATCCCAGACTGTCAGTCTGGGGAAGAGACAGAGGATTGTGATACAGAGACCTGCGGAGGCTCTGTGTAGTCTCAGTCATGAGGGCTGAGGAGCCACAAGGCTATGTGACGCCTGATACCTTCCCGTGTGTGGACTGTTTGTGGACTGTTTGGCTGTGCAAAGCCGGACCGACTTGCACGTGTGAACGGTGCTTTACAACAGAGGTATGTATTTATATTTTGTATCGGTAGTGCCCAGACAGGCTGTTTATTTTGTTTTGTTTTGTTGATGCTGAAGTGCCATAATAAATCATAAGTTTGGACCTTAAACTTGGTGTCTGGCAAAGAAGTCTGAAGTAAAGCGATCCCTTACACATGGTAAACCTGGCACCAAGGGAGCAGGCAGACCCTCCAGCACAACACACAAAATGGATTCTTGATGAAAATCACCCACCTTTAAACAAATGTCCTGCACCATTTGTGATAAACATTTTTTGCGTGAGTGGAGCGGAATCAATTGCAAACACCAAAATATTTTTGTCCAATGCACTTGTTGTCAATCTATGCATACGAACGAACTAACCACCAACTAGATTAACCCCTGCCCCAATGTCAATAAATACTTCAATTCCCACAGTTTTGGAGTCTAGCGCCACCTTGGCAGGCAGGAGAAATCGGGTACTACCGGCGGCCGTCACCTCATATGATAGTAAGTCCTGAGTGTGAGGAACCTTAGATCTCTCCCTCAGGCGTCCATAAATACGTACAGCAAGGGACTTAGCCGCCTCCAATGACTCGGGATATTCGTGAAACCCCAATGCGTCCTTCAGGCTCTCAGATAGCCCTTGACAGAATTGACTACGGAGAGCTGGATCATTCCACTCCGTATCCGTAGCCCATCTCCTAAATTCTGAGCAATCGGTCTCCGCAGAACGCCCTCCCTGCCCGTAAGCCTTGCAGCTTGGTCTCGGCCAGAGAGATCTGATCTGGGTCATCATAGATAAGCCCTAGAGTTCTGAAAAACTAATCTATTGACTGGAGGCACTGTGATCCGGTCGGCAACGAAAAAGCCCAAGACTGAGCGTCACCTTTTAGTATAGAAATGATTATACCCACTCTTTGACTCTCTTCCCCAGAAGAGCATGGACGCAGTTTAAAATATAATTTGCACAACTCCCTGAACCGACTAAAATTGTCACTTACCCCGGAAAATCTGTCCGGAAGAGCCACCTTGGGTTCAGGGCAGGCCTGGTTCCCTGGTCGGAACCAGCCACCTGTGGTCTCTGGATCTGTGAGACGGTCGTGTGGAGGTCAGCTACCTCCAGAGGACAGCCCCTGGAGTTGTCCGACTAGTGCAGACATTGGATCCATTGCCGCACTGATACAAACAAAATGGCGGTTTAACGGTGGTTGATAATGTCACAAATAGTGGGGAGGGGAGGGACACCAGAATAACAACAGAAAGGAAAAGACAAAGAAGTAGGCCTCAAGGCTAGGGAGAGGGGAACGGTCACCTCCTAGAAAACCCCTAGACCTGGCCCTGACTCCTGTCAGTATGAATAGACTCTGAAGGAGCCCTGAAATGCCCTAGAGGTTGTGACAGGGAATGAGACTACTAGTTCCTTCCCAGGTGAACGAACCAGCGTCTTCATGAGGCCTAGTAACAACAAGCACAAGGGAACAACCAAATACAAAGAGCAGTACAACTTATCTTATAGAAAATAGATGAGCAGAAACAACGGAAAGGTCCACACACCAACTCTTCCAAATCCAAGCAGAGAATATCAACCGCATGGCATAAAGTGTGAGACCAAACTAAATAGGGAAGCAGTAATAACCACAAGCTGCACATGACAAGAAGTGTGGTCATTACCAAACAACAACACTGAGAATCAAGAGACTGTCAGTTAACCTCATGTGCAGTCAGTCTCTCAGATCTTCTAACCTCTGTCACAGGAGGTACAGTGAAAACACCCCGATCTGCCACCTGAAAACCATAGTTTTTAACCTGTCAAAAGATATGGATTGCCTGATGAACAAGCGTTTGCTCGTTCATCGGGCAATCAGTGGCAGTATTACACTTCAAGGTTATCGCTAACCAGCGTTACTATGAATGCTCATTAGCGATCATCTTCCAAAAAATAGGCAGATGTAATACAAGCTTAACCCTTTAGTGACCACCAATATGCCTTTTTACAGCGGTCACTAAGGAGCCTTCGGCTGAGCTCCTGTGGGGCGGAGAGCAGGGGCCTGGCTCTCACATGAGCGCTGCGGCCCTGCTCTAACAGCCCGGACTGGCAGGAGTGCCAATCTGGGCTGTTTAACACTTTACACGCCGCGGGCAATGGCGCCTGCCGCATCTAAAGTGCTGACAGAGGTGCCGATGTGTGTGAAGGCTGGCTAGGGTCTCGTGTAGGCCCCAGACCAGCCTTGAGTAATTTCCAGCAGGCTGTGCCTCTCTGGCACAGCCTGCTGGTCAATGTCAGAATAGCACTGACTTTAAAATGCAATGCACTTGACTATAGGGATAATGCATTTAAAATCAATCAAAAGCTGTCTGTTATAGTCCCCTTGTGGGGCTATTAAGTGGTAAAAAAAGAAAAAGAAAAAAAAGACACATTTATAAAAAAATCATATTAAAAAATTAAGCTTTTTTTACATTGAAATTACGCTTTTCAATGAAAAAAAACAACTCCCCCATATGTTTGATATTGCTAATGACCTGGACTACATAAATATCATGTAAATTATCCTTTCCGGTGAATGCCGGAAAAAATAATAATAAAAAAAAAGACAGAATTGCTCATTAATTCTTAGTTGCCACCCCAAAAATGTAATAACAAGCAATCAAAAAGCGCCATTTACTTAAAAATGATACCAATGAAAAATACACGTCGTCCTGCAAAAATCAAGCCCTCACAACTCCATAGAAAAAAAAAAGTTATGGGTATTGGGAAGCGGCGATGCAAAAACATTTTTTTCTTTTAAAAAAAAAGAGGTTTTTATGCAAAAAAAGTTGTAAAATGTAAAAAGCAATATATGTATTTTGTATCACTGTAATCGTACTGACCCAGAGACTAAATATATTATGTTATTTATACCGAAAAATTAACGCCGTAAAATTTATAAGGTAAAAGCGCAGTGACAGTATTGCTGTTTTTGCCATTTCCCTCCCTGAAAGAGTTATTAAAAGTTCATCAGAAAGTTATGTGTACCTCAAAATGGCACCATTAAAAACTACAACTTGTCCCTCAAAAAAAAAAACAAGCCCTCATAAAACTATATAGACGGAAAAATTTAAAAGTTATAGCTCTTTGAACGTGACAATGAAAAACGCTTGGTAAGTAAGGCCCAAAACAGGCTGGTCACTAAGGGGTTAAAGGCTATGTACACCTTCAGAGGCAATTTTTTCAATTGGCCTTTATTATGGAGCAGTTCACAAAGGGTTAACTGTTTTTCTAGCTTTGTGACTAGCACTTTCACTTTGTGCTGGTCATCTAATAAACCTTATCTCTGAACTACTGAGCTGTCCTAAACACTTATTTAAGCCTCATTCTTATCAGTAAGATAAGAACTGAGCTATAATGAGTGTTTAGGAGGTCAGAGAACAGAGATAAAGAGTCTGTCTGCTCCTGGTCTGATGGAAAAGACAGAAAATCCAAAGGGTGCTACTAGAGCATGTCAGCTCTGTACAGAAGAAAGGACCCAATATTTTTTATAAAGACCAATAAAAAAAATTATTCTTAGCTCGAAATGAGTACAAAAAAGGTGTAGATGGCCTTTAAGGCTTCAGCAGTCCCTCAGATCTACAGTACAGAAGGTGGGCTGTGTTGTCACTACATAACCCATAAGTGAGTAGATGAAATCTTCTATCTCTTTAAGGCCTCTTTCACACTACAGTATGTTGAATTCAGTGTTTTGCGTTCCGTTTTTCACGGATCCGTTGTTCCGTTTTTTGCTTCCGTTGTGGTTCCGTTTCCGTTCCGTTGTTCCGTTCCGTTTTTCCGTATGGCAAATACAGTATACAGTAATTTCATATAAAAAATTGGGCTGGGCATAACATTTTCAATAGATGGTTCCGCAAAAAACGGAACGGAAACGGAAGACATACGGATGCATTTCCGTATGTGTTCCGTTTTTTTTGCGGACCCATTGACTTGAATGGAGCCACGGACTGTGATTTGCAGCCAAATATAGGACATGTTCTATCTTTTCAACAGAACGGAAAAACGGAAATACGGAAACGGAATGCATACGGAACACATTCCGTTTTTTTGCGGAACCATTGAAATGAATGGTTCCGTATACGGACCGTATACGGAACGCAAAAAACGGACCGTATACGGAACGCAAAAAACTGTAGTGTGAAAGAGGCCTAAGGCAATGAAACAACAGTGTGAAACTTTGGCTGCTGCTGTAACTTCTGATCCACTCATTTCTGGTTGTATTTACGTTTTGGGCTGGTCCTCAATAACATAAGCATCCAAACAGAACAGAATGTTAAGTATCGTTTGCGGTATAAACTGCATAATCGCGGCACGATTGTCCTTTATATTGAAACGACTCCCAATTGCTGCATAAATCATTCATAATGTTTAATTATGTGTACAGAAGTGACACTTTAATGTTTGTGGCTGTGGATAGTTATTAGAAGATACCGCAGGATTATTTTTGGAGCCCTCGTGATACATCAGTCTATTATTTTCCTCCACTCATTTTATAACATGGAGAACACGCAATACATCATCATGAACTGCGCCCTTACTGTTCCTGAATTGTTGTTGGTTTGTTTATGCAGCGGCTGCCTGGGAGGAGCGAGTGGAGGATGGGAGTGGTAGTGGCTCTGGCAATAATAATAAGTTGTCACAGTGGCAATCCTCCCACGATGCCCTCCTAGGGCCATGCAGTGGTAGATGGGCACACTTTCTTCCCTTGGGCACACTCTGATATTGGGGCTCCTGTCTGATGGTAGTTGGGGTGACCTTGGTGTTGGGTATTTTGGCAGAGTGCAAGGCCAGTAGATGGTGCTGGTAAATAAATAAGTCTCTCTCTTTACTAAACTTCAGGATAGGAGTTAAAGTTTTTATAATATTCCCTAAACACACCTATTATCTCAAATTGCAGCAATATTTACCGCTGTCTCCATCTTTCTAATTATCCTAGACAAGAATGTACCTGGTCTACCCCCTTCCCAGTATCTTCTATTTTTAACAAATAAATCCATATTCTTTGCTTCTTCCCTAAAGGCTCCTGCACACGAACGTGTGATGCCCGTTGTCTTATTGCGGACCGCATTTGCGGACCCGCAATACACAGGCGCCGTTCCGTTGGCATTCCGCAAAATGGATGCGGACCCATTCACTTCAATAAGTCCTCAAATCCGGAGATGCTGAATGGTGTGGAACGCAAGCATGGAACGGAAACCCACCGAAGCACTACGGAGTACTTCCGTGGGGTTTCGTCCCGTACTTCCGTTCTGCAAAAGAATAGAACATGTCCTATCTTTTTGAGGAACGGGCGGATCGCGGACCCAAATAAAGTGAATGGGTCCGCGATCTGCTGCGGCTGCCCTATGTTCGGTGTTCGTGCATTGCAACCTGCAATTTGCGGGTCGCAGCATGGCCACCGGGCGCACACGTTCGTGTGCAGGAGGCCTAAGATAGTTATTATAATTATTAGCCGCCCATTAACCAAGCTTCTCTTGTTTTCTCTGTGTTTTGAGTGATCATCTTTACCTCCTTATTTTCCAATATTAACCTTAAATCAAGCTCCTTTTTCTTAAAGCCTTTTTTTTAACTCAATAATCTTTTTATTTAGCAGCCCTCTCACATAAGCCTTGGCAGCATCCCAGACCATATTTACCCCAGCTGAATCCTTGTTTAATTTAAAAAAAGATTAAATCTCTTTCAAATTGCTCCTCTCGCCCCAAGACTTAAAGGTTCTTATCTGCCAACACATTCTATGTTTCTATGTTTCTATTAGGCCTATGTGCCATTGTGTATGGGTGTGTGGGTCTTCGGATGCTGTCTTAAGGAGTTGCAACCTTTTTTCATCTTATATTTACTGGATAACAGGGTACAAATATATGAAAAGTAGAGATTTCAGCTCACCCACCGTCCTCCCTTCCCGTGCACGGATCCCGGACCAGGAATCGATCGGAACAGTGGAGGGGGTCCAGCGGCAGGCTCAGGATGAAATCTAGTTTTTTTGTTTCTTCATTGTAGGATCTGTGGGCTGACCAGACAGGCAAGGTCTACGCGTTTCGACCACGTGGTGGTCATGAGTAAGACGTACAACCGAGGCGAGTGGACTTTGCCTGTCTGGTCAGTCTATGGATTTTGTAGTGAAGAGGTAGGGAGATTGGATTTTGAATGGAAAAATACTTCTCATAATAAAAACACTCTTCTAAGGAAATCTGAATTTCTGAGATATACAGTATGCTAGGGGATTATTGTGCAAAGATGATGTGCTTTCTGTTGTGTCAAGCTATAAAAAAAATAAATAAATAAAAAATCAGGATAGGAGTAGTAGTACATCCGGCAGTGTCAAGGTTTAGCTCCTAGAAAATTACGGTGTACGGATAGCAGCAATGCTGGGGGTTGTAGAGCTCTTTCTAAAGTCTCTCTCTCTCTCTCAGTAGAATCCAAGGCTGGAAACTAAGGTTCTTATAAACTCTTCTGTAATTGCCAGGCTGAGGGCCACAGACATAAGATACAGCTGGCCTAGCCATCTCAAAGTGTTGAAGGCCAAAGTGTGGATGGCAATATTCCCTCTCTCAGCGCCAAAGTCTCTATCAACTTTAAATTAGCACAGTACCTTGCTGTCTGACTCCAGTGCAAGGCCTTGCAGATTCTGGACCTGCTAATCTTCCTTCTCTTTCTGGAAGACCTTGGATAAAGTTGCTTCTTTAGTTGTAAATGTATCAGAGTTCAGAGATGATGGTTCTCTGAGCACAGGCCTAGTACTGAGGAGCAAAGACATGTAAAACCTCTCACTTGCTTTGCTTCTGTTTAGACTTTTGTAGGAACTCCCTCTAGGGGACGACCCAGGTCCATTTCCTAGTATCTTAAAGGGCTGAGTAAAGGTTATTAACCCTGACCTATCCATACAATACCATTAAGTAAGTGTATGTAGTAAATCAAGACATTTCAATTAACCAGATAATTCAACAATAAACTATTTTGCAGTGACCTTGTTCTGTGGTACTGCATTTATACAACCGCTATAGAAGAGATACATTGTTTCCTATGTGAGTGTCATTACTTTAGATGGTCAGGCTATCACTCAAAGTTTAGGCATGTCACTCACATTAAAGGATCTTTCTCAAGAAGACAAACCCATTTATAACCTCTCACGACCCTTGGTCATGGTCGTGACTCCTTGGGAGCCGCATGCGGTTGCCCGCGGCTTGGTGTTGTCAACCGCAGCTGGGGCACTTAGTTGTTTGCCTCAGGTGCGGTTGCCGCAGACAATAGGCATGTGTGCGGTTGCCCTTGGCAACGTGTGATATTGTGCACCTCCTTGTTTGTTTGTTGTGCACGAGGTGATGTTTGTATGCACTTGGACTCCTCCCTCCACCTGCGGTTGTCCGCGGCAACGTCTGGTGCTGTTTGCATGCTGTGGAAGTGTCTCGGCCTGTGGGCTGTTCTTGAGGACACGGTTGCCACGCATGCTGTTGCCGTCGGAGATAGGTGAGTGAGTTTGTGTGTATGCACGTTTGTATGTCTGTGTGCACTTTGTGTTGTGTGGTGTGCACTGACATCCGTTCCTTCACTGTGGCTGTCTGTGGTTATGTTTGGTGTTTTCCCTTCTGTGGTGCTGGAAGGGTTAACTCCCTTCCCAGTGTGTCTGTTGAGTCACTGGGCGTGTTTGACCGTTGGGTGTGGCCACTTGGCCTATAAAGCCTCAGTTCCTGGCTTGGTTCAGTAGGTTGCTCTCAGCCATGCTGGCTGGAGCAGCCTCCTGTCTCCTCCATCTGCCTGGTGAGGACCATCCTTCTGGTCATAAAACCTTTGTTACCTTGTCTGATGTTATGTTTATGTGTATGTGGTTGCTGGCTTGTTGCACCTTATGGTTCCCTGGTTCCCTGTGTGATGTATGGTGTGTGCTGTTGTCTTTTCTGTTGTTGTAGACAGACAGCACTTTTGCATGGGTTCCGGGCGGTGTGTTTGTGGCAGGTAGGTGAGGTTGTAGTTCCACATACCTGCCACTGCCATAAGTGGTATTGGATTCCCCTTATTTACCAGCTTGGCCTTTCTAGGCTCCTGTTCCTCCGTGTTCTGGAGGAACAGGTAGTCTATCCAGCTCCTAGCCTATGGACCTGCGGAGGGATAGTAGGGACCCGAGGTTCCTGCGCATGGGTCCTCCTACCCTAAAGGTCGGCCCATGCAGGTTAGGAGTTAGGGTCAGATCAGGGAGACTTTAGGAGGTGACCTGCTCCCTGATCCTGTGGTCCTGGCCTTGCAGCGACCCAACATCTACGGGTACCGCACGGCTGGGGGTTTCCCCCACCGCCAGCCGTGACATAACCCCTATTTCTGCATATGGATATCATGTAGGATCACCGTGTAATACTACATTTCCCCCAATGACCATGAAAACGGCTCTAATCTGAAAATGGGTTGTCTAAGCCATGCCTCAAACTCCACCCAGTGCCTATTTATACACGCCCAGTCCCACCCAGTCCTATTAGTGCCCACTTATGGTAATTATTCTCCCTTTGAGACCCCCACACAGTAGTCAGCTCACATTCTGCCCCCACACAGTAGTTATTTCCCCCTTTAAGTAGTGCCCCCGTACTGTTAATAAAAAAAAGTAATACTCACCTAGTCCTGTTCAGACGATAATTGGAGCACATTGTGTCTGCTGGGCTGTTTAGGAGGAGTGCACAGGCCATTAGGCACAATGTGTCAATGTCTCGCACCTGCAGGAGAGCGCAAGCCAGTAAAATGGCTCCCTGCTACACCATTGCATTCAACTGTATCTGCGTTATCAGAATGCAGATACAGTTGAAAGCGAGACATATTTTAGCCATCCCTGGACCACGGGACAGCCACTGAAATATGGGACTGTCCCACCGGATCCGGTATGGTTTCTCTTGGTGCCCCTTTCCCCATGCTGCCCACTTCCTGTACTACACTGCTGCCGGGGCGGACTGGCTATAGATCCTACAGTGAATATTTCTTGTGGGCTGATGTCAAGGGGCAGCCAGAGCCCTCTATATGGCCATCAGCTAGGTAAGTAATGACCTGACTCTCCCAGACCTTCTGTAGGCTTGGAGAATCAAGTACTTATGTACCTGCACAGCGGCCCCAGGCATCCTCCAGACTCCTGAATTCAGCTATATTGCCATCCTGAGGCAACTGGAGTAGGAGCACAGCATGTGGCAGCTGCTGAGGAGGTATTATTTTATGCTGCACTGTTGTATTTGGCTCTGCTGGAGCGGTATTTTGTACCGCAATATGGTAATGTTGGCCCCCATCTACTGTCAGTTTGGACCAGTGTATTACTGTAGTGCAGCGGCGGCATGAAGCGCACGGCATCATAGCAACCAATGACTCTGTGCGCTCCTGCTGTCAGCAGGATGCCAGGCCGGGATACCATGAACCGCTCTCGTCCGTGTTCCACGGCCGTTTGCATTCGGCCTAATACTAAGGAAATCCTGCAAACATGACTGGTAGGTGCGTCCCGAGGACCGAAGTTGAGAAACCCTGGCCTAGGGCAACATGAGATGTACCATAAATATTGCCCATGCGGTAACAGATCCACATGTCCCATTCATCTTAGCCTCCATTGGGTTGGTATTCATCCAGGATACCGTTTTTTGTTTTTTTTTGCGGTATTTCACAAAGAGACTTCCAGTTACAAAAATATACTGCTTGGTATACATATTTTTTTTACTTGGGGGCTAATGTGTCATATGTCTGAGGTTTCCATTTATAGATGTTTTTTTGCAGTTTACAACTAATAAAAGATGACTTGATATTTGCTCATATACTTGTTCGTGACTCCGGCACAAAGGCCTCCTTTATCCCTAAGCTTATTAATAATACACCTACCAACCTGCCTGGTGTTTTCTTTGTGGTATTGCCAGAATCCATTGTCTCCTCTCTAAAACCATCAGAAAAAATTCCCACATACACGCCTGTTCTTTCACACGTTACCTACAACTACAACGCCCTTGCTCCCCTATTTCTAATTCTTCTCTCCTACTGCTAGGGGCACTATAGGCAAGCAACAATGTCAGCCAGTGAGGCACCTATACTTTTTGGACAATTGGAAAATTGTATGTTTGGAGTCATCAGAGCCAAGTTTCACACAGTTTCTTTTCTATTTTTGGTGACTTTTGCAAGGATTTTGTGCTGCAATTTTTTATGCGTATTTGGTTAATTTAGAAAAAAAAAAAAGACTTGATGTAAGTGTATGGGAATTATGAAGCACAGAACATACATTCATTTTTTTTGTGGTGTTTTTTTTAACATGCCATGTATTTTGTTTAGTCCATGTTTTTTTCTCATTTGCAGGCATTTTTTTGCATCTATTAGGTTTTTTTTTTGCCCATATTTTAAAAAAATGCAATACGCCAGGGCCGATTTTAGAACTGTGGCCCTGGGCAAAATTAAAAGTGGGGCTCGAAATCCTGAAATTTTGGCCTTGCAGTCTTGGTCAGTTATTCCATCAGTTATTGTGAGCCAAAAGCAGGTGCGGCTCTAAACACAGAACAGGTACAGATCTTTCCCTATACCACTCCTGGTTTTGGCTCACAATCACTGATGGAAATAACTGACGTGTGGCCTAAGCTGCTTATCCTGCAGCTTCTTTGGGTTTGTTCACACAGAGTATTTTCTGTGCTTAAAAAAACCTAATGCAGAATCCGCATCAGTTTTTCCTTTTTTTTTGTGTTTTTTTTTAATGTGTTTTTGTTTTCTTATGCATTTGATGCAGTTTTGGCGTGGATTTTTATTCCTTCCCACTTCCAATAGGAATTCTGGACTTGGACCCCACGTTATGAATGTCCAGAACACTTCTTTATTTTTCATGGTGCAGTTTATAAAACCACAAAAAGGTGTTGTCCCATCCGGGCTCCTGAAGTTATGCTGCACATGCACACTGTAATGGAGGATCTGTGGATGACACCGTTATGGGGATCTGTGGATGACACCGTTATGGGGATCTGTGGATGACACCGTTATGGGGATCTGTGGAGGACACACTGTTGTGGGGGACCCGTGGAGGACACACTGTTGTGGGGGACCCGTGGAGGACACACTGTTGTGGGGGACCCGTGAAGGACACACTGTTGTGGGGGACCCGTGAAGGACACACTGTTGTGGGGGACCCGTGAAGGACACACTGTTGTGGGGGACCCGTGAAGGACACACTGTTGTGGGGGACCCGTGAAGGACACACTGTTGTGGGGGACCCGTGAAGGACACACTGTTGTGGGGGACCCGTGAAGGACACACTGTTGTGGGGGACCCGTGAAGGACACACTGTTGTGGGGGACCCGTGAAGGACACACTTATGGGGGATCTGGCTGTGATACTGCCTCAATGTGGGACATAGCTTTACAGATTCCTTTATTAGCAACCCTGGTCTGCTCCCCTGCTAATTTGGACTCAGGTTCTTAATCTATACTCCAACGCCCCCCCCCCCCCCAATTAACAATACAGACCACCTAAACAATGCCGTCTTCATAAGTTTAACTAGTCATGCAGAATTTAACGCAGCATGGCCACGTCACAAGCACCACACGAGCATGCCGTTTGGTTGTGCCCTGGAGTCACATGGAGCCCACAGGACACAAGGAGCTCACACAGGGGTACAGGGAGCACACACAGGGGGTACAGGGAGCTCACAAGGGGGGCACAGGAAGCATACATAGCGGACACAGGGATCACACACAGGTAGCACACAGGGAGCTTACATACGAAACACAGAGAACACACACAGGGGGCACAGGGAGCGCACACAGCAGGCACAGGGGGTACAGTGAGCTCACACCGGGGCGCAGGAAGCACACACAGCGGACACAGGGATCACACACAGGGAGCACACAGAGGGGGCATAGGGAGCTCACACAGGGGCACAGGGAGCTTACATATGAAACACAGAGAGCACACACAGAGGGCACAGGGAGCGGGCACAAGGATCACACACAGGGAGCACACAGAGGGGGCATAGGGAGCTTACACAGCGGCTACAGAGGAGCGCACTCAGAGGGGGCCGAGGGAGCTCACACAGTGGGCACAGGGATCACACAGGAGGCACAGGGAGCACACACAGAGGGGGCACAGGAAGGGCACACAGGGAGCGCACACAGTGGGCACAGGGAGCAACACAGGAGGTACAGGGAGCTCACAAGGGGGGCACAGGGAGCGCACACATGGAGCACACAGGGGGCACAGGGATCGGGCACAGGGAGCAACACAGGAGGTACAGGGAGCACATAGGAGAGGGCACAGGAAGCACATAGGAGGGGGACTTACCAGCTGGAGAGGGAACAGGCCGGGTGCTTTGATAAGAGGGTCCTGGGAGCCCCCTGCAGTCCAGGAGCTGAGGTCAGAGTCTGGGGGTCGGATGCAGAAGAAGGCCCAGCCATCCCAGTATGAAGTTTAGGCCTACAGCTTGGAGCAAGTGCAGGCAATGGATGGGGCGGAGCTTAGTTAACTCCACCCACAAAGAACGTCGGCCGGTCTGTGGCATCACTCACCATTGTGGATAATGCAGCATGCTGGGCTGTCACTGAGGTCTGGGCGACTGTTCTTACATGGACCGCTGCAGCATGGTAAAGAGACACTGGGGAGCATGTGGAGGAGGAAAAAAAAGGAATTGAATAAAAAAAAAAAAATCTCCTATGCTGAGCCTACTTAAGTATCTAACAGCAGGGGTCCCCTTTTGGAAAGGGGGCCCTGGGCAATTGCCCTGTTTTCACCCCTCTAACGCCAGCCCTGCGTGTTGCTTTTTTTATATAACATTTTTACTTTGTGTTTTCTTACAATGGATTTTTTTATATTGATCAACATAGTTTCCAGTTTCAAAAATGAATAGATTGATTAAAATGCCACAGAAAACGCAATAAAACATTAAAACACACTTTTTGTAAAATAAAAAAATGGCACCAAAGTGCCATAAGAATGTCAAATGCGAAATAAAAAATGTATGTGGCATTATATGTATATTGTGTGTGTGTATATATATATATATATATATATATATTTTTTTTTTTTTTACATTAAAACATCAAAATATATGAAGCCTTGAGGGCTGCCACACTGTATTTTTTTTTTCTAACTTTTTTTTGTTTTTGCTAGTTGTCATAAAGCCACCAAAAAAAATCAGTGGCTCACATTTACTAATGCACCTATACCATGGTATTTGGCTCTGTTGGAGTGGTATAATGTGCCACAATATGGTATTGCTTGCCTCGCCTGCTTGTGTTGGCCCTGACTTCCATCAATTTGGACCAGACTACAAAACAGGGCCACTTTAAGTTCCAAGTCCGCCCCTGAAAGTAGTTATCCCATGACTAATGCAAAAAATGAAAATCACATATATAGTGTGATGACAATCTCTATCTAACAAAGCTGGAATCAGCCCTATACCTCACATGGATTCAGAGATCTCCACATTCATTGTTCTGCTAGATTTATATCAAGCTGGCCGCTCAAGAGGAGTGTCTTTTCTGCTGCAGATAAGGGTGTGTGTCCATGCTCTCCCTATCACAGCTCAGGAGGCGTGTCCATGCTCTCCCTATCACAGCTCAGGAGGCGTGTCCATGCTCTCCCTATCACAGCTCAGGAGGCGTGTCCATGCTCTCCCTATCACAGCTCAGGAGGTGGGTCCCTGCTCTCCCTATCACAGCTCAGGGGGCGTGTCCATGCTCTCCCTATCACAACTCAGGAGGCGTGTCCATGCTCTCCCTATCACAGCTCAGGAGGCGTGTCCATGCTCTCCCTATTACAGCTCAGGAGGCGTGTCCATGCTCTCCCTATCACAACTCAGGAGGCGTGTCCATGCTCTCCCTATCACAGCTCAGGAGGCAGCTGAAGGATGAAACTGAGCATGTGCGGCCATCTCAGTGAGCCGGACAAAGAAATAAGAAAAAAATAAACAGAAGGTGTTGCTATACAGATACATTTTATTGAATATATCAGTCGCTTTGCTACATTTTTAATTACATGCAATTACAAAAGTATTAGATCCAGTTGCTGATTTGAAAACTGGATAATATTTTCATGGGAACAACCCCTTTAATGGTATGTATCATTATTTTATGCTTTTAATATGTTAATGCCCTGTAATCTGCCATCTGATCTCTGTATGGATCAGTCAAGCTTAATTATCCTGACTCAGCCCCTACAGGAAGTTAGGTGTGGGATTTATGTCTGCCCCTCACTCTAGTCTAGAGTTAGCAGAGGAAGTGAGATGTTGTGCAGATTTAGACACGGTCTTGACCACCTAAATCTCAATCCTGTACCCCTTCAGTTAGGAATTACAACCAGCATTGCAAGAGTAATGTTGTCAGCCTTAGATTCTGAAGAGAGAGGGAAGATAGAGAGGAAGGAGTACTACAATTCAGATTCTTGCTCAAATCCATATATTGCTGTCTGGGAATATTTGCACTGTAAATAATTTGGAAATGTGTTTAGATACCATTGGATGTACTACAACTCCCATTCTGCACTCAAGTAAAGAGAGACATTTATTTTCCTACAACTGACCTGGTTACTGACTCCAGCATCATACACCGGTCACTACACCTACATGCCCTGCCTTGCATCCATACAAAACAAGAACAACAAGGGCACCCCAACAACCTGGCTGGAGTCCCAATATCATGTTGTGCCGGGAGGGAAGAAAGGGTGTGTCCTTCTATTCCTGCCCTGGCCTTAGGGAGCGTCAGTGTGAGGATTGCCACTGTGAATAAGTATTGCAGCCAAGTGATCCGCTCCTCCTGGGCTTGCGGCATATCCCTGCACCATATTTATTATCCAGCCTGAGCCCCTCTGATAAATCTGGAGAGGCTAAACAGTCTGTTTACGCTTGCGCCATCTATAGGATTAGTTAATCTGTCCTAGTGTCTGCATGACGCTTTATATGCTACTGTACTGTACTCAGTGCCTTTCATTTGCAAAAAATAAAAAAATGCAGCAAAAAACACAGCATTTTTGCAAAACAGACGTAGCGCGACACCAGCTTTACTCAGATTTTCATATTTCAATTCTAAGGTCTCTTGAAAAAAATTGCTAATTGCGGGTTTCCCCACTGTTTGGAGCCTCATCCATCAGCTGTGATGGAACTCAGCAGCAAGTGTTCAGTTGCTCCACAGCGCCACCGCGGTGGAAATGCAGCTTGCACACCTCTTTGCTTGCAAGTTAAAACATATTGCAGCATCAATATTTTAAGGGTTAATATGAAACATTTCCCACATTGCGTTTTTGTCATATTCAGTCTTTTCCCCTGGGGTTAAAGAAAAAGTTTTTATGGGTCATTAAAATGTGATTAACATCTCTGTGGAGAAGGGCTGAACTGCTTATCAGCTCCACTTTAATAGGGCTGTTAAAAATACTAGGATTGACAGATGAGCAGGGTGAGTTCCCTCCCTCTCCTTCAAGTAGCAGCTACAGGAAAGAAGGATATATTTGGTGAAATGAGCAGCCCGGAGAGCAACTGCCAATTTGCAGCTGGGGAGAGACAGAGTGAGAGAGAAATTGAGACAGGACTGGGACACAGAAAGAAGGAATAAACCATCATTCTGAACAATCAGAATCACAGGGAGAAATTTCTACAGGACTTTTCCCCCACAATTTTTACCTATTTTTGAGCCTTTTTTTTTAACCCAGTGAGCCAAGAGCAGATATTTAGACTTCTGCATGTTATCATGATTTATCTGTGAAAGGACACAACTTTTATTTTTAAGAATTAATGCTCAGCAGAAGTGTGAGGCGGCTGCCAACGAGTAGTGTTTTGTGGAGACACTTCATCAGATTCTGAATTTTATCCTAAAGGTTGCATCAAGTCAAGCAGAAGACATCAGGTTGTCGGCTTACAGTAACAGAGGAGAATGACTACTGATCATCAGAGTTTCCGTTTCCTATTGTCCACCTAATGGGTCCACTCATTGATCATCATTACCAAGGAAGGTCTAAACCGATGGGGCTTTTTGCTGGCAGATGTGGGCTCAGATGTCACCCTGATCCCTTTAATGTTACAGACTTCATAGTTGAGTGATTTTTAATTATACTGTTTGGACTTTTGAAGAAATTGATGGGAGAACATTTGCTTTCACCTTCTCACCTACTTGTCATGTGTAAAAAGTCCTGGCGGAGTTAAGTAGATTGATGCTTTATCTTGACCCTTTTTGTCTTGGCAAGTGCTTATCTACACTGAAGGATCACTTTCCACTTGTTTTATTCCTCTCAGCATCTTCTTGAAGGTACTTGGAGCTTTCCACAGTTTAACTTTGTAAACTCTGAAGGATATATTCACCAGGCATAATGAGGTGTTGGGTATGGCTCCTGGTGGCCACACTACTGTGCCAGCAACTTGCAATTTTCCCGGTCCTGGCAGCTAAAAAAGAACGTAAAAGGGGAAAAGATCTACATCAGTTCATTGATCCTTTTAATGTTACACTGTCCAACAGTGAGGAGGTACATGAACTTGACAAGGTATGTGAGCCATGCATAGACACCTCCACTGCCTCTTACCTTCTACGCAAGTCACTTCGCATCATCCTTACAAAATCACTTATTTTCATGTGATTTATTTTACTGCTCGAGTGTTCCAGGCATGTTTGGTGCTAAAATGACCTCAAACAATGGGGAAGTTCAGGAATAGGTTTAGTTAGAACCTAGAATGTCATAGAAAACTCGTAGGAGAAAATTCAGAGATGACTTCATGATCATTCATGAAGCTATGGGTTGGAGAGATGTTCACTGATAGCTACCTTAATTTTTTTTTATTCTTTATTCTAATTATAGTCTTTGCCCTGTTTAATTATAATATGGTAGAATGACCTCTTTAGGTTAGGTTGTAAAAGTTCAACCAGACCTTACAAAAATACTTCCATTATAGAAAATGTGAATATATCTCATTGTCTCTAATTGTAAAACTGTACTTATACAGTATATGTGTGGTTATGCATTTATATATATGGGGTAACCCATAGTAAATACATTGTAATCTACATTATGCTAAAGATACACCTGGGGGAATGTGGGAAGGTTTTATGGGTAGGTTGAAAGAATGAAATGAATCTGCTGTTATTTTGAAAGTATATTGGACTACTAATAGAGACATGGTCACCTCTCATAAGTACATTTTACTGTTTGTTATTAGGCAGTGTGAGATAAATAAAATATATAACGACCATTACTTCAGTAACTTTTAGATATATTCCCAAGTTTTACTGATTTGGGCCAACTTCTCTATATCAGAAGGAACAAGTAAGGCTGGCACCTGATCCTTACATTTGAAAGAGTTGTGTAGAACACAAGATCTTCTGTGTAGGGTCATGGCCATTTAAAGTCAAAGAAATGTACGTGAAATGACTTGATATATTGTTTGCTATATCTTCAGAATGAATGGGCGACACTGTCAAGAGGAGTAGGATTTCTTGAGAGAGTCTCGGTTTGGCTGTGAAGAGGTAGAGATGAGCAATTGAGCGTAAGCTGTTGAGATAATGAGGGTGAGCGTCTGGAATGAAAGAGATGCATTTCAGGAAGAGAGAGGTGTTTACGTTGTGGGCGGCACTGGAATGTAGTGGAAATATTGGACTCAGGCATGTTGGTTGCGTTGGGACCAGAGAAATGGGTTGCCAACATGAAGTGGTAAATAAAATGTACACAGGAGACAGATGATGGGGCTGGGACGAGTTGAGCACAAGATGGAAATATATATAGACAGAAATAACTGGGAGGCAGTTAGATAAGAATGTTCTGCAGAAATAACCCATAGGCATCCACATAAAGGAAGCACGTATGCCGAGGAGTGATGTCATGAAATACCTGCTGTATGCATGGATTATACAGAATATAGAAGTGAATGAAGGGCTACTAGAGATGGGGGAGAGGGATTGCAAATATTGTAATAATAAGGTGCAACTCGGGGGGTGAAATCTGTGGAAAATCCACAACACAATCGATGACAGATTTAACATGTGCAGATTTTGCTCAGATTTGGTGCAGTGGAAGTAATTCTGCTGCAGAAAACTGGTGCATACCCCTAGGGTACGACCACATGTTCAGGTTTCTGGAGGCAGTTTTGGAAGCTAAAACCAGGAGTGAATTGAAAAAAGAGGAGTCCTATCCGTCCTTTATACTTTTTCTCCTTTTATGATTCACCCCTGATTTGGGCTTTCAAAAATGCAGGAAACCTGACTGTGTGGCCATACCCCCATAGTAGAAAAATACTTGGTGCCACTTATCAGGGTATTAAATGCCACAAACCATCTGTACCATGTACATTGCTTACATCTCAGCAATAATTTTGGCAGTTTTGTACTATAAATTATAATAAATGTATCTGTCTGAGGGAGCTTTGTCCCCTTCTGCAAAATGTGGCTTTTTGTACGCCAGAAAATTGACGTACAGCATTGATAGTCATCACACACACCATGCACACAATTATCTAGTACAAACAAAACACAATGGGACAGATTTACTAACGTGTCTGCGGCAAAAATCTGTCTAAAAAAGTGGTGAAATCTGGCGCATCTATGGTTTCTACACTTTTTCTTGCATGCGAGACAAGGGGCGGGACTTATCAGAAATGGGCAGGGCCTAAGATGCACCGTTCGACAACAAAATTGCGCCACAAATTCACACTAACGGCAGGAGTTCCGGTGTTCTAACAAAAATCCTTACTTCATGAAAATACCTTATCCCTCGTGACTTCCGGGGGTGTGCGCCTCAACCCCCAGGGGTGTGCGCTTCAGCGCAAGCGCACTACCATGGTACGGGTAAGGTAAAATTACAGGAGCGCTGACTAATGGACACCGTGCGTGCGCCCTCAGGGCTAAGATCTGACAGTCTTTTCTCCTTACCCTCACACTGCGCACGTGCGGATTGTGAAATCTCCTTACCCTCACAAGGGTTAGGGGTTAGGGTTAAGGGTTAGGATTAGGGTTATGCCCCCCAATATGCTTCACCCACCACCCACCCCCCGGATGGCAAAAGGAGATTTCACAATCCGCGCATGCGCAGTGTGAGGGTAAGGAGAAAAGACCGTCAGATCTCCTTACCCCTGAGGGCACATGCGCAGTGTCCGTGAGTCAGTGCTCCCTGCAATTTTACCTTACCCGTGTCGTGGTAGTGCGCTTGCACTGAAGCGTACACCCCCGGAAGTTGAGGTACAGAACCCCGGAAGTCACGAGGGGTAATGTATTTTCACGAAGTAAGGATTTTTGTTAGGACACCGGCAGAGATCAGCCGACCGCAGCTCTCTGAATCCAGCATTGCCAGAAGGTACCAGAATGCCTGCCAGCCCCATTAACTATAATGGGGTCCAATGGAGATACCCGGCAAATATGCACACAGTGGTTTTTGTCCCAGCAATGTCCGCCAGACCTGCTGGCCAGAACACCCAACTGCAGGTCTGAAAGAAGCCTGTTATCACTCCACACCCTTGGCACTAGGTTCCATGTCTCTGGGGTCATAGCAGTGGTTATTTGCTACTTTTCGCAGATCATTGACCTCTTAACACATGGCAGCAGCTACAGTAGCCACTGTAATTACTGTAATTCCTGCCCGTGACACCTTTTGACCATGGACCACACAGTCTTTAGGCCAATGTAATCTTTAGTTAGGCACTGTCAACTTAAAAAGCTCGCAGCTCAGAAGAACACAGTATGGCAGCACTGGTAAACTACTGCACGTTCCGGTATGGCTCACACTTATAGAATAGTGCTGTCAATCTGAGGACTTAATAATAGTAAAAAATGATGGACTCAGGAGGAGGAAGGAACCAAAATGGCCACCAGCACGAGTCTCTTATACTCAGAAGAAGGTTGTGCAGTTCCAAGGAGTTTTTAAAGGGCATTTTTAAGGAGTCTGGATTGCCATTTTTTATTTTCCTACTGCCCCCCGTTTCACCGCTGTGATATACACAGTCCAGACTGCTGTGCTAACATAATGGAGAGGACTCCTGTGTGCATGGACAGCAGTCCTGACAGTGTACTTCAGTACAGCCTTAAAGAGCAGATTTGTCCCTATGACACTGGCTGACCTGTTACATGTGCACTTGGCAGCTGAAGACATCTGTGTTGGTCCCATGTCCATATGTGTCCGCATTGCTGAGAAACATGATGTTTTAATATATGCAAATGAGCCTCTGGGAGCAACGGGGGCGTTACCATTACACCTAGAGGCTCAGCAATCTCTGCAACTGCTGCTCCCTCTGCACTTTCATTGATAGGACCAGGTAGTGAAAGCATCATCACGCCTGCCCGGCCTGGTTATTCAAAATGCAAATGAGCCTCTAGGAGCAACTGGGGCGCTGCCATTGCAGAGAGAGCTGAGCCCATTGCTACTAGAGGCTCATTTGCATGTATTTAAGCATCATTTTTCTCAGCATTGCGGCCACATATGAACATGGGAGCAACACAGATGCCTTCAGATGCCAAGCACACATGGAACAGGTCAGCCAGTGTCATAGGTACAAATCTGCTGACAGATGCCCTTTAAAGCTGTAATGAAGTATACTGTCAGGACTGCCGTGCATGTGCACAGGAGTCCTCTCCATTATGCTAGCACAGCTGACAGTGGCGGAACAGGGGACAGTAGGGGGAAAAAAATGGCGATCCAGACTACTTATATGTACTCAGGGCCGTCTTTACCAAGGGGCAAAAGGGGCAGCTGCCCTGGGCTTAGTTGCTCCTGGGGGGCCCAAGGCAGCTGCCTCTTGAGCCCTGCTAGCTACTGCCCCGGGTGTCAGGCTGTTGGCTACACAGGCATCATGATCGTACTGTGTTAATGATCTTAATTCTAGGACCTTAATGAGTTTTGCTCTAGGACCTTAATGACATCATTACCATGTGACCAGTAACCTAGCAATTACTGGTCACATGGCTATGAAGTCATCACAGGTCCTATCAGGAGTGTTGCAAAAGTTAACTGTGGAGCTTTTTTGTGTAAAGATTACATCAGAAAAAGGTGACAGGGGCTGTTATGTTAATATACTGTAAACCACTGTATAGTGGGGTGCTGTATACTGTGTGGTGGGCTGTATATTGTGTGGTGGGCTGTATATTGTGTGGTGGGCTGTATACTGGGGGGGGGGGGTGGCCTGTATACTGTGTGGTGGGCTGTATACTGGGGGGGGGTGGCCTGTATACTGTGTGGTGGGCTGTATAGTGTGGGGGGCCTGTATAGTGTGGGGGGGGCCTGTATAGTGGGGGGGGGGGGAGTTCTATACTGCTGTACTGTATAGTGTGGGGGGCTGTATCGTGTATAGTTTGGGGTGCTGTATACAGTGAGGTGTTGTATACCGTGAGGTGCTGTATACTGTGGGCTGCTATACTGCTCTACTATATACTGTGGGGTACTGTATAGTGTGGGGTGCTAAACTGCATATTGTGTGGTGCTGTATACTATAGGGTGCTATACTGCATACTGTGGGGTGCTGGGGTGCACTGTAATGCTAGGGTGAGCCGAGCCCTGGTCTCCTTCCTGCAGAGCGGTGTCCACTTCCAGCCCAGAACACTGATCCTGAGCCGCTGAAGTCTTCAGAACTGGAAGTATTTACAGTCATTCACTGGACTCTACCAGATGTGTGGATTTTTTGTGTGTGTGTTGTGGTGGAGGGCGTGATTGCCTGCTAAGGTGTGGGAAGGCGGGATCCAGGGGGCCCAAGTAAATTTTTGCCCAGGGTCCAATCAATATTAAAGACGGCCCTGTATGTACTGCATATAATAGTCCAGAATCATGGTGACAGGTTTTTATAGTGTTGGAGATAAAATATCCACTTTGGAAAATACCTTCTTGTTAGATAGGATTGGTGATAATGAACTGATCACATCATTTCCCACATCTGGGACCTTATTTTGTGTGGAAACCCAAGAAAATCCCTGCAGTATCACCACATGGGGAAAAAAGGTATTACAAGACCTTAATAGATTTCAGTGGACTGTCTGTATAAGGGCTCGTTCACAGGAACGTATGGGTTCCGTTGCCAAATTGCGGACCGCATATGCGGATCCGCAATAAACGGACACCGTGTGCAAATCCGGAGCAATGCGGAACGGAAGCACGGAACGGAAACCCACGGAAGCACTATGGCGTGTTCTGTGGGGTTCTGTTCCGTACTTCTGTTCCGCACAAAGCTAGAACATGTACTATCTTTTTGCGGAACGGATGGATGCGGACCCATTCAAGTTGAATGGGTCTGGATCCATCCCGGAGGCCCCACGAACGTTCTCCGTGCATTGCGGACCGCAAATTGTGGCCCCGATGCACGGAACGGAACCCATGCGTTTGTGTGAACAAGCCCTAATATGCAGACATGCTATCGTAGGTCCTCCAGAGAGAGAGAGAGAAGCTCCTTCTATTGAATAATAGATAAGGGCAGTGACTGGTGGACCCCTCTGATAAGGCATTTGAAATTGGTTCTTTTTAACCAGACAACCTCTATAAATGCTGCCACTGAGTAAATTATCATCCAGCTAATGGCTTCTTTATACTTGTCCTAAATGATGTATCTACAGATAGAAGAATTCTCCACTTAATTACTGTTATTTGTTTCAAAGATGCACAAATACTTTTTTTTATAACTGTCCGAGGAACTTGTGGATCTCTGCTACTGGACAACTACTCCCAGTATGATCTGTCAATCACAGGTAGAACACAATAAAGCGGGGGGAGTGGATATCACTGTCACCAGCTGCCACCAGTCACTTCTGGAAACACCTAATGTAATACAAGATCAAAACAATGAAAATGATCTCTTCACATCATAGGAAATAAGGAAACAAATAATCCCATTTCTTGACTATTTAAAAATAGATAGTGTATAAAATACCAGGAAATTATCAACTCACAGCTCTAGCTTTAAAGAGGACCTTTCATCAGTTTTGACATAGGCTAATTAGGGTATTACCTTGTAGGGCGGCCCCCACTGATGCCAAGGGTGTTTTTGTTTTTTAAGCCAGCCCCCCCTCGCTCCTTCTCCCTGGATGTGAGCTGTCCTTTTTGATTGAATCGCGCTCACAGCCAGGGAGGAGACGCCCACAGAAAAAGACTGCGTCTCATCCCCGTTGCAATGTTACAGCTCTTTACAATACAGTGCGCCAAAATATCGGGGGCCACAGCGGACGAACGGTAAGGGGGGGGGGTGGGGTTAAAACAAAAAAAAACACTTATGGCATCAGTGGGGGCCACCCTACAAGGTAATACCATAATTAGCCTATGTCGAAACTGATAAAAGGTCTTCTTTAAAAAAAAGTCTGCAATTATCAAATACCTGATGTTCCACAGCCTAAGGCTACATGCACACGACCGTGACGTTTTTTGCGGTCCGCAAACCGCGGATCTGCAAAAAACGGAAGCCGCCAGTGTGCCTTCCGCAATTTGCAGAGCTGAACAGGCGGCCCATTGTAGAAATGTCTATTCTTGTCCGCAAAACGGACAAGAATAGGACATGCTATATTTTTTTTGCGGGGCCACAGAACGGTGCAACAGATGCGGACAGCACACGGAGTGCTGTCCGCATCTTTTACGGCCCCATTGAAGTGAATGGGTCCGCACCCGAGCCGCCAAAACTGCTAACAATGACAGACATGAGGTGCAGCTGCAGATAGTAGCACTGTATATAGTGTACATGTTCTACTCCTCAATACCCCACTATTGCATAGGTGGGCAGCTAACTGAAAGCAAAGTCACATGATAGTTTTGAGGGTCACAAGACATGTATAGTGCCACAAAACATGCTGGTTAATATAGCGATAGAGTTCAGTATGCAGAGATGAATGCTCCCACAATGAAAGCACTTACTGCCCAATACCTTTCCACTAACTCCCACTTGTCCCTACCTGGTGCAATCGCCTCATTGGCAGTGCACCCCTGGACAGGAGCTGAGCGGACCCCATTAACTTCTATGGGAGAGTCTTCTAGGCATGGGGGGAGTAGACAAGCTGTGATATCACCTATTGTGAATATGCTAATCCTGCCTGTAATGATAAGAAGATGACTACAGTCCAAGAAGTGGCACCTATTATTAGACTTAGAGGCCAGTCTTAAATCTACAGGATTTGCAGAATTATAGGATTTTTTCCGAAATATACAGTTTATAGTGACATGGAAAATTAAATACACCACCACCAAAAAATTTTAAAAATGTGTTTAACAAAAAACTTGATGTAAAGAATTGGTTATTATTTTTTGATGCCACGTTCCCTTTAAGCAGACATATTGTTCGTCAAGATCAATGACCCCCGCTGTGATGTGAGTACAGGCTGTGCTCTCCATGATTTGGAACACTTTCGAGCGCTGCGATCCACTGGCACATGTAAAGTGTCTGTATACACGAGGGCTCGGAGACAAGGCATGTCAGACAAAATATTTAAATTAACTTGATAGTATTTACTCCTATTGGTAAATTATATGCGTTGTGATCCTGAGCCTGAGATTGAGAAGAAAAAGCATAACAATAACGAGTGTTGGGCTAATGCACTGTATAAATATTATTGCCTAGAAGAATTTTTGGAGAAGGAAAGCTGATCGCAGCCATTGTTTACCAAGAAACACTGTCCAGGGTGGGGATTGAAACTGCACAATGTATATTTTTACTTTCCAGACAGGTGTCAATGAGGATTATTCTGGATTATTATTCTGCAGAGATAAAGTCAGCGAATAGTGCCCAAGGATTCCCAGGAAGGATTCTGAGAGAGGAGTGTGGACACAACAATGGTTAGGAATAGGATTAGGAAGTTGCAGGATGAAAGAGTCCGGAGTGAGAGAAGTGATTGTGAAGTGTGTTAAGAAAATAAGATCTTCATCAACTCGAAATACTCTTCTGAGTGATGTGTGAGTCTCAGCAATTACAACAATGAAGACAGAACCTTGCGTCTTTGACCTGTTAAGTGACCACAGGGTAGGAAGAGCTTTGATCTCCACCCCAGGGGTAGGACGTGGCAGTGTGTGAAAGACAGGGGGCTACACTGGACTGGAAGCCACTGAGGTGACCAAGCTCAATAATTGGTTACGGATGAGGAGCCCCTTTGATTTTCTCAGTGGCTGTGAGCTGTCTTCATATATGTGATTATTAATGATAGTGATGAATATTCTGCTGATATTACAGTACTAACAGTAATAACTCATAGGTTATCCATGCTGGACTAGTTACAACCATGTCTGTTTTAAAGTAAATTCACCAGAGAATAACATATTTTCTTAGAACACTATGTAGTTCTGTACCGTTGTTATTCCCCCTGAAAAGGTATGAACGTCTACTGGGAGTTACCATTCCCCTAGTCAATAGAGCAGGTCTTTACACGTCTCACAATTGTGGAAGAGACCTGCCCATTGACATAGATATTGTAGCCCCTATTTGTCAAGTTATTCGTACATTTCCAGGAGGAATAGAACAAGAAAGGCAAACTCTATAGTTCTATGAAAATGTGCTTTTGCATTGTTAAGAAATGCAGGAATTTAATAAAACAGGTCAGACATCATATAGTCCATGACAGTCTCTTTCTAACAAAGCTAGAACCAGCCCTGTACCTCACATGGATCCAGAGATCTCCACATTCATTGCTCCAAAGGCTGTAGTAGATGTATTTCAAGCTGGCAGCTCAGGGGCTGTGTCCTTTCTGCTGCCTATGATAGCTGCTGGAGGATGGAACTGAGCATTTGCATCCTCCTCAGTGAGGTGGACAGAGAAATTAGAAAAAGAGCAAACAGCAGGGGGTGCTATGCAGATAGACTTAATAGAATAACTCAGTGGCTATATAAAATTTTTAATTACATGCAGAGCTTTTTTTCTCAGAGAAAAGGTGGTGGAACTCACCCCCCCCCCTCCCCTGGCCATGCCCCTACCCACCCCTAGGACCGCCCCCTAAAACCACCCCTTTAGAGAACAGGGATGCAAGTAAAATTTGGTGGGGCTATAAAAGTCCAGCCCAGCAAAGAAACCCCCTAGATGGGGATGGCACTGTTAATGGGGGATCTGGGGATGGCACTGTTATGGGGTGGAGGGTCTGTGGATGGCACTGTTATGGGGGATCTGTGGATGGCATCCACAGATCCCCATCCTATAACAGTGCCATCCACAGACCCCCCCCCATCTTATAACAGTGCCATCCACAGACCCCCCCCTTAACAGTGCCATCCACAGACCCCCCCCCACCCCATAACAGTGCCACCCACAGACCCCCCCCACCCCATAACAGTGCCATCCACAGACCCCCCCACCACATAACAGTGCCATCCACAGATCCCCCACCCTATAACAGTGCCATCCACAGACCCCCCTATCCTATAACAGTGACATCCACAGACCCCCCCTTAACAGTGCCATCCACAGACCCCCCCACCCCATAACAGTGCCATCCACAGACCCCCCCACCCCATAACAGTGCCATCCACAGACCCCCCCACCCCATAACAGTGCCATCCACAGATCCCCCATCCTATAACAGTGCTATCCACAGACCCCCCCATCCTATAACAGTGCCATCCACAGACCCCCCCACCCCATAACAGTGCCATCCACAGACCCCCCACCCCATAACAGTGCCATCCACAGACCCCCCCACCCCATAACAGCGCCATCCACAGACCCCCCCTTAACAGTGTTATCCACAGACCCCCCCACCCCATAACAGTGCCATACACAGACCCCCCCACCCCATAACAGTGCCATCCACAGACCCCCCCTTAACAGTGTTATCCACAGACCCCCCCACCCCATAACAGTGCCATCCACAGACCCCCCCACCCCATAACAGTGTCATCCACAGACCCCCCATTGCCGCTCCAGTACAGTTATAAAATGTGTAATTCAATTAATAATGATTCCTGCTGCCCCCTCTGTAGTATAACATTCAATATATCCTACTCACAGGGCTACTGTTATATCGTAATGCAGGCCGGCCGGGCAGACGAGCGGCAGCGTGACTGACTGACGTCACGTGCCTGCGCCGCTTGCTTCATTCATAAAGTAGGCCGGGCAGGCACGTGACGTCAGTGAGTGACGCTGCCGGTCGTCTGCCCGGCCGGCCTGCATTACGATATAACAGTAGCCCTGTGAGTAGGATATATTGAATGTTATACTACAGAGGGGGCAGCAGGAATCATTATTAATTGAATTACACATTTTATAAGTGTACTGGAGCGGCGGGGCCGGAGCACAGTGAACGCACCGGCCCCCAGCTCCTCCTCCCAGTCCCTCCCCGCTGATACATCGCAGCCTGCGATGCTGGAGCATGGCAGGCTGCGATGTCAAAAGGTGGCGGAATGCCGTTCCGGTGCGTTCCGCCAGAAAAAAAGCCCTGATTACATGCAATTACAAAAGTATTCAGATCCTGGTGCTGGTTTGAAAACTAGAGTATTTTTCATGGGACAACCCCTTTAAGTGAAGTGAGAAAAAATGATGTGAAGGACTTGCTAAAACAGCATCTAAGGAAAGGTTCTTTGGTTACATCAGTGTGAAGGGATTTGCATCTCCACCAGTTCCATTCTTCCTTTGTATCAGTGCTTCTAAAATTTTAGACCCATCCAACTTATTTTACCTGTCCTCATTTTTGAAGGAAAGTAGCTTCCAAATGCAGGACTGAAGTCCAAATAATGCATTAGTCAGGTGGAAGTAAATGTATTTGCTTGAATGTGTTTGGGATGCAGCCTAAATATGTGTCTTAAAGGGTTCCTCCGGAACAGGATAGGTCATCAATATCAGATTGATAGGTGTCAGCTCAGTATTTGCAGGAACTCTAGTGCTGTGTAGTTGCTGTGCCTGTTTTTCTGTAGCACTACTCCCATCCACTACATAGTGGACATAGCTGTGTAGTTCCGGGGCCTGGTTCCAGAGCTCCTGCAAACAGCTTTGGTAATGCCAGGAGTCAGTCTCCTGCCAATCCAATATTGACCAGGATCGTGGTGCTAGCTGCTTACAAGTGGAGATAGAAGCTTTAGAAACCGAGTAGAAAATGAGAGTTGCGGCTATAAGCAGCTCTCACTTCACCCAGCTCTATTTCCAGATGTATTGTGGGTAGAACCACAATCCTGGTCTTGTTTTTAAGCTGAGATTGCTCATACATCTGGCTGATATACAGCCTGAGATACAGCCATCATTACACCTGAAGTGCCACCCTGCTACGATATAGGAGAAACGTCCTTGGCAGGGAAACATTAAGGCTGTATTGCACTGGTATATTTTCTGCCAGATGATCCCTAACAAATGTTTATAGTAACGCTCATTAGCAATCATCTGAAAGTGTAATACAGCCGCCGATTACCCGAAGAATGCTGTGGAGGAGATTACTGCATGTAATAGCAGCGGTCTCCTCCGCTAGCAAGCAGGCGATTGCCGGGAAGGAATTCTTCCTTCCCGACACTTGCCTGTAGGATCGCTAGGTCTAACATAGGTTTTAAAGTTGTTTTCCTATGATTTGACTACGACAAGTTATCAATGTCTGATCAATGGTGGTCCACCATGATGAGTAAAAAAGATGAACAGAATTGACAGAAGAAAAAAATAGCATGGTTCTTTTCTAGGGGGGGGGGGGGGGGGGGGTCTAACTTTCTTATCTCATGTCTACTCATTCTTGAGAACAGAGGAGATCACTTTGGTGAAATGTCTCAATCACTTATATGAAAAACATGTGGAAACCTCCTTTATGCTTCTTAAGCTGAGTGCAACATTACAAAAATAAGGCAGTTTCACTTTAACAGCACGTGCCGTATCTTCTGTGATGTCAGGAATCAAAGGGATATTTCAGCACAGGGCTGGAATTACCTGCTTACATTTCCTTTCATGCTTGAAAAGGCCACAAGAAGCTCAGATTGGACTTGAAGTGTCAATTTCAAAGTACAGTACTCTTGTATTACACAATCAAACAACTAATTTCAGGAGCTGATCTGCTGATAGGAGATTTGTATAAATCACAGAGCTCGGCTACAAATGCTCAATTCCCTGGTGTGAGATGATATTTGTCGCTTGGCTACAGTACAAACACAGATTTGGTGAGTCTAACAGACTGCACTAGTAAAAGGAGACGCATTATTCCCTGGTTCTTAGGATAAAAATAGCGGCGCTGACTTTTACATTACCAGACGAGGCTGAACACAAGACGAGATGTTTGAGTAAGTTATCTACATCTGTAATATATTGTGTGTCCCTGCACTCAATGATGTATCACCCACGCCTCCATTATAATATCCAGAGCTCGTCCATACACAATGTTAGGCCCCATGCACACGACAACAATGCAAAAAAAATAAAAAATAAAAATGCGGATCAGATATGGACCCATTCATTTCACTGGAGCTGCAAACAATGCGGACGGCACACCATGTGCTGTCGGCAGCCATTTGTCTGTTCCACTGGCCTGCAAAAAAGAACGTGTACTATTTTTGTCCGTTTTGCAGACAATAAAAGGCATTTTTAACATAGGGCAGGACACGCGAAAAGGGAAAATGTGAAACGCACACCGCTGGTATCTGTGTTTGGCGGATCTGCAATTTCTGGACAGCTGAGTGCATGGAGCCTTAGCCAAAGAATATACTTTATACAGTGACGACCAGTGTGCCCTCATAGGCAGTGCCAACCAGAGAGTACTTATAGACAGTGTCAGCCAGAAAGTGTTCCCAGAAATTGATCCTATTTATTACTGCCAGCCACAGATTGCCCTAAAAAATAGACACTCAGAGAGTGCACCCCTTAAAGAGGTTATCTGGGATCAAGAAAAAAGTGGCCAAGGGGTGTAAATGGCATACAACAATGAGACCACTGAGGCCAGTGATTGGCTGCAGAGGCCAGTGATTGGCTGCAGAGGCCAGTGATTGGCTGCAGAGGCCAGTGATTGGCTGCAGAGGTCAGTGATTGGCTGCAGAGGTCAGTGATTGGCTGCAGAGGTCAGTGATTGGCTGCAGAGGTCAGGCGTTGATGTGATGTCACCACTGCAGCACAGTAAGCAAAGCCCGGTGGGGGGCACTGGAGAGGCGGAGGAAAGGTAAGTCATTTTTATTTTATTCTGCTATGCAATTCACTTGCTAATTTTTTTCTTGAACCCAGACAACGTTTAAATGCTGCCAACCAGAAATGCCCTTCTAGGGGAGTCCCCAGGCATGGGATCCAGCCGGTTCTCTCCGGTTCTGCCGAACCGTTTGTTAAAATTACAGGCGGTTCGCAGGACCGGTGAGAAGCAGGGATCCCGACCCGGTCCTGCAGCTGCGCCTGCACCAGTGGCGTAGCTATAGGGGTGGGGGGGGCGGAGCGGAAGCCGAGAGGAGAGGCCCTGTGTGACGCGCACTGTGCAGGGCAGCTGGGCAGGCGAAGTGAGGAGGGGCCGGGGGAGCGGCTTCAGTTGAGGTGCGACGCAGGACTTAGTCACGTACCTCACTGTGACCTCCTGCGGCGGATCTCGCGAGATGACGCGATGACGCGGCGCGGGAAGGCACAGTGAGCGAGGCATTGGTGACCGCCTGTACCAGGATGCCACAAGCTGTGAAGGAGAGAGAGGTAAGTAGTATTAATTATTTCTCCTAAGCAGGTGCCTACTCCACCTTCCCCTCATCCTGACCCAATGTTTAGATTCTTTTAGCCAAACAAGAGTTATGGATGGGGTTGATGACAATATTTAAGGTGGCCACACACAGGGAAACACATCTATTTTGCCCACAGAGTAAGAGCAGCTTTTTTAAGCGGTACTCCACTATGTAATGGCCCCCTCTTTATTATTAATATAATGGCCCCCTCTTTATTATTAATATAATGGCCCCCTCTTTGTTATTAATGTAATGGCCCCCTCTTTGTTATTAAAGTGGGGGCCATTATATTAATAATAAAGAGGGGGCCATTATATTAATAATAAAGTGGGGGCCATTATATTAATAATAAAGTGGGGGCCATTATATTAATAATAAAGTGGGGGCCATTACATTAAAAATAAAGAGTGGGCCATTATAATAATAATAAAGAGGGGGCCGTTACAGTAATAACAAAGAGGGGGCCGTTACAGTAATAACAAAGAGGGGGCCGTTACAGTAATAACAAAGAGGGGGCCGTTACAGTAATAACAAAGAGGGGGCCGTTACAGTAATAACAAAGAGGGGGCCATTATATTAATAATAAAGAGGGGGCCATTATATTAATAATAAAGAGGGGGCCATTATATTAATAAAAAAGAGGGGGTCATTATATTAATAATAAAGAGTGGGCCATTATAATAATAATAAAGAGGGGGCCATTACAGTAATAACAAAGAGGGGGCCTAAGGCTTTTTAAAAGTTGAGTGGTATGTGTGTAGTGTATATATAGTGTATTTGTGTGTAGTGTATATATGGTGTATGTAAATATGTCGTGACTGTGTTGCATATATATGGTGTATGTATATATGTGTCATGACTCGTGACGCGCTGCGTATCCACCGCTGAGTAGGGAACCTGTTGTTAAAAATTTGAATCCCACCCCTGGGAGTCCCATTTTTACGAGACAGGTATGCTGATGGTTGGTCTATATAGAGACATGTCTGCTGACAGATTCACATTAAAGGCCAGAGCCCTGCTGTTGGGTGACGCGTGAGGTGTCCCAGACTGTTCTGTTGGCATTGGCACATGCTAAAGTCATTAAGCATACCAGGCCCTGTCACACCAATCAGGTGGGCTGAGAGAGTAGCTTCTCCTCGTGCGAACATTTAGTATAGGTTCTCCAAAATGTATGTAGAGGGAAATGCCAAGGGCTCTATAGGTGTTTCATAACCAGAGGCAGATGGTTGGTAAAAAACATGTCCATCCTTGAGGATATCTCGAGGAAGGATCACAATCTAAGGCCTCATGCACACGACCGTTGTTTTGTTCCGTTCCGCAAAATGGGGTTCCGTTGTTCCGTGATCCGTTTCCGTTTTTGTTTCCGTGTGTCTTCCTTTATTTTTGGCGGATCACCAGACATGAAGGAAAGTAAAAAAAAGTCAAGTTTGCCATGCAAATGATAGGAAAAAAACGGACGCGGAGACACGAATGACAATCTTGTGTGCCTCCGCGTTTTTTCACGGTCCCATTCACTTGAATGGGTGTGCGAACCGTTTTCCGTGAAAAAAATAGGACAGGTTATATTTTTTTGACGGACTGGAACCACGGATCACGGACGCGGATGACAAACGGTGCATTAGCCGAGTTTTCAACTGACCCATTGAAAGTCAATGGGTCTGCAGAAAATCACGAAAAACGGAACAACGGACACGGAATGAAACAACGGTCGTGTGCATGAGGCCTAAGGCTTCTTTCACATTAGCGTTTTCAATTCCGCTTCAGTTTTGTCCCCATTCATTGTCAATGGGGACAAAACTGAACTGAACAAAACGAAATGCTCTAAAATGCATTCCGTTAAGTTTGGTTGCGTCCCCAAGCAAGCAGCGTTTTCTGTCTGGGATGTGGTGCGGAGCAAGACGGATCCATCCTGACACACAATGTAAGTTAATGGGGACGGATCCGTTTTCTCTGACAATGACGGATCCGTCTTCAACACCATTGAAAGTCAATGGGGGACGGATCCGTTTTTTATTGTGTCAGATTTTGTCAGAGAAAACGGATCCGTCCCCATTAACTTACATCGTGTGTCAGGACGGATCCGTTTTCTCTGACAAAATCTGACACAATAAAAAACGGATCCGTCCCCCATTGACTTTCAATGGTGTTGAAGACGGATCCGTCATGGCTAGAGAAGACATAATACAACCGAATCCGTTCATGACGGATGCATGCGGTTGTATTATGGTAACGGAAGCATTTTTGCAAATCCATGATGGATCCGCAAAAAATGCTAATTTGAAAGTAGCCTTACAGAACCCCACAATTTCATTAGAAGGTGATGCTTCCAACATGTTGAAAAGGTTTCTCGCTCAATATTAAGATTGGCAGACAAATCCATTATGACCTTTTGCAAGAAGTCATTTTTGGCCCAATCCAACCTCAGTAAATGGAACAAGTTCAGCAATGAAGATGTTTTAAACCTGAAAGTTTAATGTGATTATTGTCAACAAGTAGTAGTAAAGTTATGGCTGGATGCTTTATACTGCAATTTCCTGACAGCTTTGTCTCATGGACTCCACAACTTGGAATTAGTTGTCTGTTTTTTGGATCCCAAAAGTTGTGAGATGTCAACTATATTTTTTGGGATGTCTCAAGCCATTGCCATGCAAACACATGGGGGAGATCAAATTGGGTGTAAAGGAAAACTAAGTTACCCACAGCAACCAATCAAATTCCACTTTTTATTGTCCAAAGAAGTTTTGAAAAATGAAAAGTGGCACGTTTTACTTTACGCCCGTTTTGATGTTCTGCACCATTGACTTCAACTAGTGTATTTATTAAAGATGAGATTATGGCTAATGCTCATTACATGTCTAGGGACCAGCTCAGGTTGGCAGTTTCCCATTATTTAAGGTGGCCTTACACATTAGATGGAAGCAGGTTGATGGTTGAACCACAATTGAGCAAGTGATTGTCTTGTGAACAATCCTTACAGTGAGTCATAGACATTTTACTCCATATATCCAGTCGTTCAAACTGGCCATTCATGTTCAATGACATTGGGTGAAGAATAAATGATCTTTCTAAGAACTTTCTTGAAAAGATCCTTTGTGGACTAGAAACTACAGGAAGAACATTTGAAACACCTCCAAACTTTGGTGGTCTCTCATTGTTCAGCTAAAATGGTCATTTATTATGAGACGGCCATATGCACACGGCCGTTGTTCGGGTCCGTATCCGAGCCGCAGTTGTTGCAGCTTGGGTGCGGACCCATTTATTTCATTGGGGCCGCAAAAGATGCGGACAGCACTCCGTGTGCTGTCCGCACCCGTTGCTCCGTTCCGAGGCTCCGCCCAAAAAAATAACATGTCCTATTCTTGTCCATTTTGCGGACAAGAATAGGCATTTCTACAATGGGCCGCCCCTTCCGTAAATTGCAGAAGGCACCGTGGTTTGCGGATCCGTGGTTTGCAGACCGCAAAAAACGGAACGGTTATGTGCATGAGGCCTTAATCTGATGAATAATCTGTTTTGATCAACTTTAGACTAACATGTACAGCCACTGCTACAGAAGCTGTAAACCTTAGGGTCTATTCACATGTCCGTATGAATGGGTCCGCATCCGTTCCGCAATTTTGCGGCTCAGGTGCGGACCCATACATTTCAATGTGGTGGCAAAAGATGCGGACAGCACACCATGTGCTTCAGTGAAAAGTTCCAGCAAACCGCCAATATGTTGCAAAATGTTATTCTTCTTTATTTCATGACTCAATTGATTGTTTCATACAACGCGTTTCGGCATGTAGCCTTTATCAATGGAAACATAATATGATTCACAATGGCTCTTATATACACTCACCTAAAGAATTATTAGGAACACCTGTTCTATTTCTCATTAATGCGATTATCTAGTCAACCAATCACATGGCAGTTGCTTTAATGCATGTAGGGTTGTGGTCCTGGTCAAGACAATCTCCTGAACTCCAAACTGAATGTCAGAATGGGAAAGAAAGGTGGGCTACAACAGCAGAAGACCCCACCGGGTACCACTCATCTCCACTACAAATAGGAAAAAGAGGCTACAATTTGCACGAGCTCACCAAAATTGGACTGTTGAAGACTGGAAAAATGTTGCCTGGTCTGGTGAGTCTCGATTTATGTTGAGACATTCAAATGGTAGAGTCCGAATTTGGCGTAAACAGAATGAGAGCATGTATCCATCATGCCTTGTTACCACTGTGCAGGCTGGTGGTGGTGGTGTAATGGTGTGAGGGATGTTTTCTGGGCACACTTTAGGCCCCTTAGTGCCAATTGGCCATCGTTTAAATGCCACGGGCTACTGTTTCTGACCATGTCCATCTCTTCATGACCACCATGTACCCATCCTCTGATGGCTACTTTCAGCAGGATAAGGCACCATGTCGCGAAGCTTGAATCATTTCAAATAGGTTTCTTGAACATGACAATTAGTTCACTGTACTAAAATGTCCCCCACAGTCACCAGATCTCAACCCAATAGAGCATCTTTGGGATGTGGTGGAACGGAAGCTTCGTGCCCTGGATGTGCATCCCTCAAATCTGCATCAACTGCAAGATGCTATCCTATCAATATGGGCCAACATTTCTAAAGAATTCTATCAGCACCTTGTTGAATCAATGCCACGTAGAATTAATGCAGTTCTGAAGGCAAAAGGGGGTCCAACACCGTATTAGTATCGTGTTCCTAATAATTCTTTAGGTGAGTGTGTATAATATGTATCAAACAGAAGTGACATTGATTGATACATATTATATTTAAGAGCCATTGTGAACCATATTTTGTATCCATTGATAAAGGCTATATGCTGTAACGGGTTATATGAAACAATCAATTGAGTCATGAAATAAAGAAGAAGAACATTTTACAACATATTGGCGGTTTGCAGGAATTTTTCACTGATCCACGTAGAGCGACACTCCTTTCCTAAACATGGTGTCAGTCATGTGAACTGTCATATGACCCTCACAAGTATCATGTGACCTGGCTTTTAGTTAACTTCCCAGGTATCTTAACAGGTGAATAGTAGTGTATTGAGGAGCAGAACATGTACAGGATATACCGTACTGCTACCTGCAGCAGTATCTCATGACTGTCAGGGTCTGTGTGGAAACAGATCTTCGTGTATTTGTTTTTCTTAACACTAAACTTTATTAACAACATGACAACATCACCTAATGACAGGCGGCCATGTAAATACACACAGTGATGTACTTATTGTAATAACCACAATAAAAATCCTGATTCCACCACTAGTCCTATTTACTTATCACATGAATGTGTCCTGTGTGCAAACACCTTCAATTGCTTTTCAATGGCTTTTGCCTCAAGATAATGAAATGAGTTAAGAGATTGGAGTTAACAGCGGGAGTGCTAACCATGGTACATCTGTATGTCATGTAACGCTGCTGCTTACTGAATCTCAGGTATTATACGATGAGAAGAGTGTGCCATGACTAATGCCATGGATGTTTCAGGTAGTCCGCACAGGACTAATACATGGGCTATACCGTTCTGATGCCTAATAAAAGATGTTTATGCATCATTTTACATACATATATATTAGAAAATTTTATGATTTCCTCTTATATATACAAATAAATGGAAAACATAAATAAAAACTGGAGTACCCCTTTAATGTGACTTCAATGTCAGTCAGCACTCCAGTAGATTCATTCCAACTTTCTCTCCTGCATGTTATAGCAAGAGGGGCGAAACTAAGCACTAGGAAAATAATCTGGCACTCCGGTGACGCCAATGTGATGGCTTCCACTCATACTGAAGCCATGGCAGATGTGTCTGATCCATATACTGATGACTCCAAAGGACAAAACGGACTTATAATGAGATCTGCTCGATGTTGTCAGGATGCGGTTATGTAAGGATAAGAATAGCGCTGTCTGCAGAGATTTTCTTGCCATTGAAACCCTACTGGAAAGTCCATAATACATGTGTGAACAGGCTCCATTGTTTATTTCTAGTACAGGGAGACAATTTTTCAGCTATTTTCAGGTTGCATGAATTTATGACTATTTCCATATTATTATTATATGGGTTTTTTGATCATTTATTTTCTCTAGAGGATACAGCAAACCCCATTCCAAATGAAATGGAGTGGTGGGTAATAGGAAAAATAGATAGGAAAGGGATGGCACAGATTTATATGCAATGGAAGATGAACATATAGGGCCAGATGTATCATTACATTTACATCTCACTCCACTTTTACATACAGTCGTGGCCAAAAGTTTTGAGAATTACATAAATATTGGAAATTGGAAAAGTTGCTGCTTAAGTTTTTATAATAGCAATTTGCATATACTCCAGAATGTTATGAAGAGTGATCAGATGAATTGCATAGTCCTTCTTTGCCATGAAAAGTAACTTAATCCCCCAAAAAAATTTCCACTGCATTTCATTGCTGTCATTAAAAGACCTGCTGTGATCATTTCAGGTTAACTCAGGTGAGAATGTTGACGAGCACAAGGCTGGAGATCATTATGTCAGGCTGATTGGGTTAAAATGGCAGACTTGACCTGTTAAAAGGAGGGTGATGCTTGAAATCATTGTTCTTCCATTGTTAACCATGGTGACCTGCAAAGAAATGCGTGCAGCCATCATTGCGTTGCATAAAAATGGCTTCACAGGCAAGGATATTGTGGCTACTAAGATTGCACCTCAATCAACAATTTATAGGATCATCAAGAACTTCAAGGAAAGAGGTTTAATTCTTATTAAGAAGGCTTCAGGGCGTCCAAGAAAGTCCAGCAAGCGCCAGGATCGTCTCCTAAAGAGGATTCAGCTGCGGGATCGGAGTGCCATCAGTGTAGAGCTTGCTTAGGAATGGCAGCAGGCAGGTGTAAGCGCATCTGCACGCACAGTGAGGCAAAGACTTTTGGAAGATGGCCTGGTGTCAAGAAGGGCAGCAAAGAAGCCACTTCTCTCCAAAAAAAACCATCAGGGACAGATTGATCTTCTGCAAAAAATATGGTGAATGGACTGCTGAGGACTGGGGAAAAGTCATATTCTCCGATGAAGCCTCTTTCCGATTGTTTGGGGCATCAGGAAAAAGGCTTGTCCGGAGAAGAAAAGGTGAGCGCTACCATCAGTCCTGTGTCATGCCAACAGTAAAGCATCCTGAGACCATTCATGTGTGGGGTTGCTTCTCATCCAAGGGAGTGGGCTCACTCACAATTTTGCCCGAAAACACAGCCATGAATAAAGAATGGTACCAAAACACCCTCTAACAGCAACGTCTTCCAACAATCCAACAACAGTTTGGTGAAGAACAATGCATTTTCCAGCACGATGGAGCACCGTGCCATAAGGCAAAAGTGATAACTAAGTGGCTTGGGGACCAAAACGTTGACATTTTGGGTCCATGGCCTGGAAACTCCCCAGATCTTAATATCATTGAGAACTTGTGGTCAATCCTCAAGAGGCGGGTGGACAAACAAAACCCACTAATTCTGACAAACTCCTATGAAAGAATGGGTTGCTATCAGTCAGGAATTGGCCCAGAAGTTGATTGAGAGCATGCCCAGTCGAATTGCAGAGGTCCTGAACAAGAAGGGCCAACATTGCAAATACTGACTCTTTGCATAAATGTCATGTAATTGTCGATAAAAGCCTTTGAAACGTATGAAGTGCATGTAATTATATTTCACTACATCACAGAAACAACTGAAACAAAGATCTAAAAGCAGTTTAGCAGCAAACTTTGTGAAAACAAATATTTGTGTCATTCTCAAAACTTTTGGCCACGACTGTAGGATCAAAGTCACTTTTGGCTAAGTCAGATTTACTAATGGTCCTTTAATACTGTGATAGAGGTGGTTTGACAGTAGCAGTTTATCCTTCAGTAAGCGGCTTTACAAAAGTCGCACGTCTTTACGAAAAAGTCGCATGTTCTATTAAAAAGTAGCATAAGATAAGCATGAATATAGTAAATCCGGCACTCTTCACTTGATTAACCACACTGAGAGCGATATAGGTATATAGTATATTTATTTATTTGTTTGTTTAGACTATAGTTATAGAGGTATGTTGTAAAAGTGCATAAATTTGCAAAGATAATAAAAAATGTATAAGGTATATATAAAAAGTATATAAAATATATCTATATTCCAGGTAAAAAAATAAAAATTTGTAAAAAAAAAAGGGGTAAATTAGTCAGGAATCTGTATCAAGAATCTAGATATCTTCACTGTTCGTCTGTCAGACGTATAGTTAATATGGGTGATTGCAGGTATGGGGATATATAGATGTATAGGTGGCAAATTGATCAGCCGGTGATCACTTTTACCATATAGTTCTATACATTAATCACCTAATGGCGAAATATCGTTCTGAGATCCATTAGTTCAAGAATCTCTAAATATGTAGTGTTCAGTCCATATAATAGGAGGATGACAGTTAGTGATATATTTAGCTTCTCTCCTTGTTCGTATGCCAGTCACTGTGGACCATGGGATGTATAGAGTTGCAAAAAAATGAATGAATTTTTTTGGGGATGTATCAATCAATTTGTTATGCCTAGTGCGGCGTCCCGCACCTTGTTAGGCTCACACCCTGACTGAACGTACCTTTCTCCGTTGATGCCGCTCGTTACAGCCGCCGATGCGCCTTCCAGGATTATCTCCTTCGGCGTCCCACGTGTCTGTGAAGTCACTGGCGTCCCACATGTCTCAGGTCTGTTCGGCGTTCGCTGGGTTCACGGTCTTTTGGGGAAGGTCTTAGGATGGAAGCGCTTTCCAGGGTCTCCACGGAATGTATCTGGTTAGAGCATTTTGTTGCGGGTCTGTCTGTTTCTCTACCGTACGCATTTCGGGGGTCTTAACTGCCTCCTTCATCAGTGGTTGGCCGCTATTTGTCAGTTGATTGGTTTATATACTCTGTGTCTGATTGAAAGTCTGGACTGGATTGTATTGGGGATCTGATAAATCCCATAGGTGTGGCTTCTTTTTCTCTGTATTTAATGTTTCCATTGAAAACACGATTGTAATTTTTTGGGGAAAGTTACAGAGGGTGTGCTGGTCCTAGTGGGGGTTACTTTAGGACATTTCTCTTTTTTGGACAGCTTTTCTAGTAAAATCGCTTCTGCGGTAGTGGTGCGTTTTTTCAATGTTGTTGTGTGTTTTTTGTATATAGTTTGCACTTGGTGTTTCTAAGTGTTTTTCATATCAAAGTTTCTTTTCTAGGTCCCTATTTTAAGGAGGTTTTTCATTTATTGTTCCCCTGATGTCAGGATTAAAGGTGGAATCTTTGTGTTTAGGGGTGTAGATAAAGTGATAAATGAAGTGAAAAATAGAGAGTGAGAGCAATCTTGTGGTGTATTATTTAAAAGTATTTTTGGTTTTCAACATGGTTAAATCGCTTGTGCGGTACTTGTGCGTTTTTTATAATGTCAATGCGTTTTTTTGTATATGGTTTGCACCTGGTGTTTCTGAGGGTTTTCCATATCAAAATTTCTTTTCTAGGTCCCTATTTTTGAGGAGTTTTTTTCATTTATTTTTCCCCTGGTGTCAGGACATTGTGGGTCAGTATTAGGGGTAAGATCTTTATATTTAGAGGTGTGGGTAGAGTGATAAATAAAGTGAAAACAGGGGAGAGTAAGATCAATCTTGTGGTGTTTATTTAAAAGTATTTTTGGTTTTCAACATGGTTAAATCGCTTGTGCGGTACTTGTGCCTTTTTTCTAATGTCAATGTGTTTTTTATATATGGTTTGCACCTGATGTTTCTAAGTATTTTCCATATTAAAATTTCTTTTCTAGGTCCCTATTTTTGAGGAAGTTTTTCATTTATTGTTATCTAGGGGTGAAGTAAAGTGAGATGAGTCGGGTGCAGTGCCATTATTAGAGATATGAGGCAGTTTTAGTGTAGTCCATTGTTGTCGGCCCTAGAGGGACATTATCCGGGGCATCTGGCTAAGTAGGTGTATCTTCTGGTCATATGTATCATACTGGAAATGTGTAAGGTTATATATTTCGATGTTGCTTGAATCTTCCTTCGTGGAGTCTTTCTTATTCATATGAGGAACAGAGACAGATGTTGTCCTTATAGGGACTGTATGATGTATCCATTGTAGTGTGTTAGTTATGGTGATCTGTTCCAGAGTGAATTTTGTCACAGACACGTGGGACGCCGAAGGAGATAATCCTGGCGCATCGGCGGCTGTAACGAGCGACATCAACAGAGAAAGGTACCTTCAGTCAGGGTGTGAGCCTAACAACGTGCGGGAAGCCGCACTAGGCATAACAAACTGACTGATACATCCCAAAAGGAAATTCATTCATTTGCACCTCTATACATCCCATGGTCCACAGTGACTGGCATACGAACAAGGAGAGAAGCTAAATATATCACTAACTCTCATCCTCCTATTATATGGACTGAACACTACATGGATATATTTAGAGATTCTTGAACTAATGGATCTCAGAACGATATTTCGCCATTAGGTGATTAATGTATAGAACTATATGGTAAAAGTGATCACCGGCTGATCAATTTGCCACCTATACATCTATATATCCCCATACCTGCAATCACCTATATTAACTATACGTCTGACAGACGAACAGTGAAGATATCTAGATTCTTGATACAGATTCCTGACGCAGGACTGCAAATACAAGGAAACTCCCCTTCACCTAAAAGGGTGAAAACAAGATACGCATCTCATGCACCCCATGCATGTACATTTTTTCTAACTCTTAATTAATTAATCTTTTTTCTTAAACTAACTAATTTACCCCTTTTTTTACCAAATCTTTTTTTTTTTTACCTGGAATATATATATATATATATTTTATATACTTTTTATATATACCCTATACATTTATTATCTTTGCAAATGTATGCACTTTTACAACATACCTCTATAACTATCTAAGTCTAAACAAACAAATAAATAAATATACTATATACCTATATCGCTCTCAGTGTGGTTAATCAAGTGAAGAGTGCCGGTTTTACTACATTTATTTCTATATTCCACTTTTTCTGATTGGGTGAATCAGCTAAACCTGAGCACCTATACATGGTATTGGTTGGGTGAGCCACCCGTTACCCACAATTATAAGATAAGCATGGTCCTCACTGGAGTGAAATTGTGCAATTTTTTTTGTCGCAATAGTAAGTCTGTCTAGAGATTGATTTACATAAGAAAACACGCCCATTTTCAGAAAACTGGCGAGCATAGCGCAGAGCCAATAAAAGTCCCACATTTTTGCGCAGTTTTACCAATTGCGCAAAAATTTGTGACTTTTTCACTCCATTATTTTGACTTGAGCTAATGATAAATCTGTCCCATAGTAATAAAGTATATTCAGTCATGGATAAAAAATTGAAATGGATGGCCGTACATGTATCTTGGGATCCATTTTGAAATCTGTTGATTATGAAACTTAGACCTTATTCACACTTAGACAATTATGAATCCACAAGACTGAGGTTTTTTTTTACTTTTTTTTCTTCCCCACTTTTTATCAATTTTATGAGCAATGGATGACGAAAAACCAGATCATGCATAGATGCATGCCTCCCAAGTGTCCCTTTTTTTTGGAGGGACAGTCCCTCTTTTTGACTTAAGTCTCTCTGTCCCTGTTTGCTCCTTAAATGTCCCTCTTTTTGACCTGGGAAATAATTGTGCATTAATAAACTTACTAAACTGTTCCAGAAATTATCCGCCTGGTTCCTACCTGTATGTTAGACCTCAACATATATATATATATTGTAAGAAGGAATAAGGAGCCGTCTTTGACGGAAGATACGTGTCACCGAGCTTCCTGGCCTCGGTGAGGTAAGAACCGGGTTTTTTTCCTGAAGTGTCAGGTCTGTAGTGCAATCTGACACTTCAACTGTTAGAATGGCTGTAAAGCCAATCCGGGCCGGTTCTTATTGGGAGCAGCCAAAGAGCAGGGTGGGTGGCTGTTCCCCACGGTTCCAGGCCGGGTTTTGGCTGGAATATAAAAAACCCAGCCAGCATGTTCAGGTGGGAAATTATCCTCCATGACAGAGGAGCTGAGGAGTCTGTGGTTTGAGACACTGAGGGATCTGTTTGTGTGAGCCATAGGCTGGGGAAAACAGGCCACTAAAGACTGCTGCGGACTCTGGGTGAAAATCATCTGCTGACCAGGTGACGTCTTTTTGCACTGTGAACTTTGTGTGGTGTGAACAGGCACCAAGACTGAACACTTTCGTTTGGCTTGTTTTCTGGCTATGTGTGAATAAACACTGAACTTTGATTTAAACCTTGTTTTTGCCTCTGTACTGCGTCCGCTTACCCTGCCTACCAAAGCGAATCCCCACATTTGGTGTCGGATGCGGGCAAACGCAGTGAGGCAGGCCTGAAGGCCGAAAAGTTTTTGTTTATCCGGGCACAAGTGCATGTCCTACATTAAGCCGGCAAGGTTACGACCCGTATCCCCTGACAAAATGGAGGCGGTCGTGAAGGCCCTCGTGGAGGCTAACTTGCAGCAGCGGGAGGCTAACAAGCAGCAACAAGAAATGAACCAGCTGCTATTGCAACATGTGATGGCGTTGCAGGCGTCAGGAGCGTCCCAGAATGTCCACGATGCCCGGAAAGCTGTCCGCGCGGCAATTCCGAAGATGACCCCCTCGGATGACGTCGAGACCTATCTGGCGGTCTTCGAAAAAGTGGCCGTGAGGGAAAAGTTACCCCGAGACCAGTGGGCTGAGGTCGTTGCTCCGTTCCTAGCGTCCGGTCCCCAGCAAGTATTGTTTGATCTCCCCGATGATCAGGCGGCCGACTACCCGACAGTAAAAGGTGAGATCCTGGCGAGACTCGGGGTGAATGTATTGGTCCGGGCCCAGAGGGTGCATCGGTGGGAATTTAACCCGGCTGAACCCGCTAGACCACAATATTATGATCTGCTGCACCGTTTGCAAAAATGGCTGCAGCCGGACATGTTGACTCCCACTGCTATGTTGGATCGGCTGTTGGCGGATGTGTTTTGGAGGGCTTTGCCGTACCCTCTCCAGCACTGGATCGGCCAGGTGTCTCCGAATAATGCCCTGGAGATGGTCGACCTGGTGGAGCGCTATGAGGCCACCAGAAATCTACAGGGGGGTTCTTTTGGGAGGGGGCCAGTCAAACCCCGGAAAACTCCGCCCCAGACCCGGCGGCCGGTGCCAGCTAGACCCGCCCGGGATGTACCCCCTGCCGACCTAAACCCGGTGGTCTGCTGGCGTTGTCAGGAGCCTGGACACATAAGGGCGGACTGTCCCCATCGGGGGGAACCCATGGACACCAACTATGGCTTCCGCCACTCATTATATGCCAGGATGTTGTGTGCCACAGGAACTTCAGAGACTATGGACAATAGCCACCTGTGCCAGGTGGAAGTGGGGGGCACTCTGGCGGTGGCTCTGCTGGATTCAGGGAGCCTGGTGTCCCTGGTAAGAGCTGCCCTGGTGCGGCCGGCTGAGTATACTGGCCGAAAAGTCGGTGTTGTTTGCATACATGGGGACTTAAAGGAGTATCCCACCGCCCGGGTCTCTCTGTCAATGGTGGCCGGCAGGTGGATGCATGAGGTGGCCGTCTCCACAAAGCTACCATATGAATTGATCATTGGGAGAGACTTCCCCGGGTTCCCGGCACTCTGGCCGGATACGAAAGTTACCCGGGAGACAGATGTACCCCTAGCAGAGTGGCCTGACTCAGGGGGGAGGCCAGAACCTTGGGAACCGGAGTCAGAAGGACCAGCTGTAGGGGTGACCGCCACTTCGGTGGAAGAGGGGGAGACAACCCCGTTAAGTGTGATGGTGGGAGACGTAGAGGATTTGCCGCCGGGTCCTGAGCTGGCAGACCTCAATGTCTCTAGGGATAATTTCGGTACAGCACAACACCAGGATCCGACTCTATCTCGAGCCTGGGAAAATGTGGTAGTAGTTGAGGGTGAGCCGCAACAACCGGGGGCCGAATCTATGTTCCCCCGTTTTGTGGTTCAACAGGAGATGCTGTACCGGGTAAATAAACTACGGGGTGAACATATTGAACAGCTGGTGGTGCCCCAGGCATATCGCAAGCTCGTGTTGAAATTAGCCCACCAACATGTTCTTGGGGGACACCTGGGCCAGCAGAAAACGCAGGACCGGATTTTACAGCGGTTTTACTGGCCCAGTGTGTTCAGAGAGGTAGAAGAGTTCTGCAAGTCTTGCCCAACCTGCCAGATAACCAGCCCCCAGCCACATTTCCGTAGTCCTCTGGTCCCTCTCCCGATTATTGAGGTTCCCTTCGAGCGGATCGCTATGGATCTTATAGGCCCAGTACCGAAGTCAGCTAGAGGGCACCAGCACATCCTGGTCATCCTCGACTACGCCACGCGGTACCCGGAGGCGGTGCCATTGCGTCATACGTCAGCCAAACTCATAGCTAAGGAGTTAATGGAAATGTTTTCTAGAGTGGGTCTGCCTAAGGAGGTTCTAACTGACCAAGGGACCCCATTTATGTCCAAGGTCATGAGGGAACTCTGTAAGTTGCTCCAAATAAAACAGTTACGGACATCCGTGTATCATCCGCAAACGGATGGCCTGGTAGAGAGGTTTAACCAGACGTTAAAAAATATGCTGAAAAGAGTGGTGTCTAAGGATGGGAGAGACTGGGATCTCCTTCTGCCCTATCTCATGTTCTCAGTGCGAGAAGTGCCCCAGGCCTCTACTGGGTTCTCGCCCTTCGAACTACTATACGGCAGACACCCTCGTGGTTTATTAGACGTCGCCAAAGAGGCGTGGGAACAACTAAACCACACCGCACAAAAGTGTAGTTGAGTATGTCACCCAGATGCAGGGACGGATGGAAACAGTGTTACCTCTGGTTAGGGAGCATATGGAGGCAGCGCAGCGAGCCCAGAGTAAGGTCTATAATCGGCAGGCTCGGGTCCGAAACTTTAACCCGGGTGATCGGGTGTTGGTTCTGGTACCAACGGTAGATAGTAAGTTCCTAGCTAGGTGGCAGGGGCCCTACGAGGTACTAGAAAAAATTGGACCAGTAGATTACAAAGTACACCAGCCAGGGAGGCGAAAGCCGGAGCAGGTGTACCATGTGAATCTGCTCAAGCCGTGGAAGGAAAGGGAAACCTGTACGGAAGACAGCCCACGACCAGGGTTCCTAGGGGAAGCGGTTTTGGCCCCTCAGTCTGAAGCAGGGGAAGCGGCTGTCACAGTGAAAATTGCTGACAGCCTCTCCTCTAAACAGGCTCAGGAAGCCAGGGAGTTCATTAGTCGGAATACGGATGTGTTCTCAGACCTCCCTGGACGCACGTCCGTAATCCGGCATGACATTGTCACTGAGCCTCAGGCGAAAGTCCGGTTAAAACCTTACCGGGTACCCGAGGCTAGGCGACAAGCCATCACGGAGGAAGTGCAGCTAATGCTCCAGCTGGGTGTCATCGAGGAGTCAAAAAGTGAGTGGGCCAGTCCGATAGTATTAATACCCAAGCCAGACGGGACATTGCGGTTTTGTAATGACTTCCGCAAACTTAATGAGGTGTCCAAGTTTGACGCGTATCCCATGCCCCGAGTGGATGAGCTTATTGAAAAGTTGGGCCAAGCCCGGTATTTTTCTGTGTTGGACCTCACCAAAGGGTACTGGCAGGTACCCTTGACGGAGGCTGCCAAAGAAAAAACGGCTTTCGTCACGCCAGAGGGGCTGTATCAGTACAAGGTATTACCCTTTGGTCTACATGGCGCTCCCGCCACGTTTCAAAGGTTAATGGATATTGTACTCCGTCCACATCGTCGATACGCTTCAGCGTACCTGGACGATATCGTTGTCCATAGCAACGACTGGGAAAGTCACTTACCTAAAGTCCAGGCTGTAGTGGACTCCCTTAGGAAGGCTGGCTTAACCGCTAACCCAAAAAAGTGCTCGATAGGGTTAGAAGAGACCAAGTACCTGGGGTATGTCATTGGGCGCGGAGTGATCAAACCTCAGGTGAACAACATTGAGGCAATTAGGAATTGGCCCCGACCTGTCTCTACTCGGCAAGTAAAATCGTTCCTGGGTATGGTGGGGTACTATATGAGGTTTGTCCCCAATTTTGCTACAGTCGCCGCACCATTGACAGGCCTTTTGAAGGGACGCAAGTCAGTGACTGTCCACTGGAATGAGCAGGCGGAAAAGGCTTTCTCCGCTTTGAAGTCGGCCCTGTGTGGGTCCCCGGTTTTGGTGGCGCCCGACTTCAAAAGGGAGTTTATAGTGCAGACCGATGCCTCTGAGGTAGGTCTCGGTGCTGTACTATCTCAAGATATTGACGGGGAGGAGCATCCCGTTGTCTTCCTCAGCTGAGACTAGGTACAGTATAGTGGAGAGAGAGTGCCTGGCCATCAAGTGGGCACTCGAGTCTCTCCGCTACTACCTTTTGGGGAGAAGGTTCCGTCTGGTGACCGACCACTCCCCTTTGAAATGGATGAGCCAGGCCAAAGAGAGGAATGCTCGGGTCACCAGGTGGTTCTTATCTTTGCAAAATTTTAAGTTTTCCGTGGAACACAGGGCAGGCAGGTTACAGGGAAACGCGGATGCCCTATCCCGCGTACACTGTCTGGCAAGTGTTCACCCCCTCAGGGTTGAACAAAGGGGGGAGGTATGTAAGAAGGAACAAGGAGCCGTCTTTGACGGAAGATACGTGTCACCGAGGTTCCTGGCCTTGGTGAGGTAAGAACCGGGTTTTTTTCCTGAAGTGTCAGGTCTGTAGTGCAATCTGACACTTCAACTGTTAGAATGGCTGTAAAGCCAATCCGGGCCGGTTCTTATTGGGAGCAGCCAAAGAGCAGGGTGGGTGGCTGTTCCCCACGGTTCCAGGCCGGGTTTTGGCTGGAATATAAAAAACCCAGCCAGCATGTTCAGGTGGGAAATTATCCTCCATGACAGAGGAGCTGAGGAGTCTGTGGTTTGAGATACTGAGGGATCTGTTTGTGTGAGCCATAGGCTGGGGAAAACAGGCCACTAAAGACTGCTGCGGACTCTGGGTGAAAATCATCTGCTGACCAGGTGACGTCTTTTTGCACTGTGAACTTTGTGTGGTGTGAACAGGCACCAAGACTGAACACTTTTGTTTGGCTTGTTTTCTGGCTATGTGTGAATAAACACTGAACTTTGATTTAAACCTTGTTTTTGCCTCTGTACTGCGTCCGCTTACCCTGCCTACCAAAGCGAATCCCCACAATATATATATATATATATATATATATATATATATATATATATGTTTTTCATTATTTGACCTTAAAATGTTTCTAACCAAATGATTTTTTGTGTTCCAACACAAAAAAATAAACTGTCCTGAACATGCTGTAAAAAAAAGAACTTATACCCACCTCACCGATCCCCCACTGCTGCTGTTTTGACCATTCCTGGTCCCCGTTGCACCCCACATCCTGCTACTGCCTCAACGTGGCAGGAAATGGCTGTGACTGATGCTCAACCAATCACTGGCTGCAGCCAATACCCGCCTCAGCCAGTGATTGAGGTGTAAGGGGCCCTCTTTGACCATCCAAAAAAGTTGGATGCATAGTTGTCATGCGTAGATGGCCTCGGTGTGTTCTCCATGCCTTTTATGAACTCCTTGAATGGAATGGATGCATTCTGTCCACAAAACGGACCAAAGCAGTGCACGCTCCCATGTTTTTCCCGTGGAGCATCTGTCCACAGAAAAACATGGACGTCTGAATACACATGTAGAGTTTAATGGATCCTTGTGCTGTCCGTGGAGAACACAGCACATAGATGTGCATCAATGAAGTGTGAACAAGGCCGTATACTGGACTTGTATCAGGGTGGTGTGCGTGCAGTGCAGAAATCTTTTTCCGTATGCTGGTGTACATAATCAACATCAAGATGTCCAGTTCCCGTGGATGTCACCGTCACCAGACAAGCGCTGATTTATGAATCCGCTGCAGTGGCACCCGGAACTGTGAGGCTGTGTGCACTCACCATGCCACCTCTCCTAAGCTGCTGTGTATTAGGCTTTATGTGCAGTAGGACGGAGCCTGGCAGCACCTGAATTGGCAGCCGTGCCTCAGTGCCTCAACTTAAAGCTGCCAAAACAAAGAAGATCCCGGCCAGCGAGAGCTGGGACTGCTTCTGCATGCCATAGTAATTAAATAATCGCTGTGCAAAGGGGGCTCCTTCCAGAAGCCATTCAGACTTCACAACAGTACTTGGGCGAAAAGTGCGTGACTGTTTGTCTATCATAAAAACGGGCTGAGAGGCTTCTTTTTTTGGGGGGTGGATGAGGGGCTCACATATATATCGTGAAATATGAGTAATATTTCAGGCTTGGAGTTGAGGTATTTCAAAAAGGTAGAGAAAGTTTTACATTTTGTAGATTGTAGATTTTAGTATATATTTTTTTTATCCATCGATTTATTCTGCCCTATTTGACGGCAGCATAAACTGGAGACCCTGAGCAAAACGCTGGGTCACTGATTTGAATTGACCAGGGGCGGACTGGGAACTTAATGTGGCCCTGGAAAAAAAAAAAGTGTTCCCATGTTGTAGGTGGGTCCAAGTTGGCAGAAGACAGAGAAACACATGTAGGTAGGGACGACAGAAGTAGGCGGGACAAGCAATACCATAGTGGAGAACAAAATACCGCCCCCAAGGAAAACAGCATATGTACAATATGCCACAGTTTAAACCTGCAGAAACTTTGCTTTAGGCCTCATGCACACGACCGTATGTATTTTGCGGGTCGCAAAAAATACGGATGACGTCCGTGTGCATTCTGTATTTTGCGGATCGCAGACCTATTCAAGTCAATGGGTCCGCTCTGCAGATGGGATTCACAAGGCCAATGCATTGTGGCCCGCATGGACATGAACAACTTAGGATACATTCACATGAACATAAGGCCTCATGCACACGACCGTTGTTCTGGTCCGCTTCCGAGCCGCAGTTTTGGCGGCTAGGGTGCGGACCCATTCACTTCAGTGGGGGCTCAAAAGATGCGGACAGCACTCCGTTGTGCTGTCCGCATCCGTTGCTCCGTTCCGTGGCCCCGCAAAAAAAAATATAACATGTCCTATTCTTGTCCATTTTGCGGACAAGAATAGGCATTTCTACAATGGGCTGCCTGTTCCGTTCCGCAAATTGCGGAAGGCACACAGGCGGCTTCCCTGTTTTGCGGATCCGAAATTTGCGTACCGCAAAAAACTGAACGGTCGTGTGCATGAGGCCTAATAGTGTGCGAATTAAAGAATGAAACCATGCACATTTCCATTATATCAGGGATAGCCAACCTGCGGCTCTCCAGCTGTAAAACCACAATTCCTACGATGTCCTGCTGTAGGCAGTCTTTGCATGCTGGGAGTTGTAGTTTTGCAACAGCTGGAGAGCCGCAGGTTGGCCATTCCTGCATTATATGTATGCATTGCTATATTTAGGTGCTCTATAGAAAAACTTGTTGGATGACCTACTTTCAGTTGTCCTATAGGGAATTCTGAATTATTTAGCTGGAATCCTCCATTCAGGACCCTCATCTATTAGCCAGATCAGAAAGCAGCTACAAGGAGTTTCTCTGGAGGACCCAGCATATCTTCCTGTTACATGGAAAGCCCTATGATTTCAGTGGGAGCTATGTAATGCTTCATATGACCTGCGGAGGTGCTGCAGAGAAGTTGAACATTTGCTTTAAGGATCTTCCACAAATTACAGCTAATCACTAGGACCGATTAGCGGGATCGTGATGGAGATAGAAACATTATTTTCATCAGCTCCATCAAAACCAGTATGTATCTAATAAGAAGGCAATAGGTTGTAAAATGCGCATCTCGACAGCCTGCAAAGTGCTGTAGAGACAAAGGCTATTTATTACCCATATTGCACAAGACATATCTTGGCCTTGCCGTCTTCTCTAGCCGCACCAGAAGAAATCATTGTTCATTTTTTTATTATTAGAAATAAAATTGACATTTTTACAAGCGCAGCGGTCTTGCCCAATGGCTATTATTCTCATTGCTGCGTTTTATTACATCCTGTTTGAAGTGTGGCTGGCACATACCACCCCCTCATTTCACTAATGGGGAAAGCACACTTTTGCAGAAAGCAGCTGACTTCTTTAACCTGTTCTTGGCCAGGGACTGAGTCTTCCAGCAGATGCCATTCTAGGTGCAGAACATCAGGAACAAGGTCTTGGAGGCCACTTTATACAAATGTATTTATGCGAAGGCTATCAACCATAAAAGATATATCATGTCTTTGTTACACTGCACCCATCATCTGCTGTGGGATGTGGCTTTATGTGATGCCATGGCAGGCGTCTCTTTTGAATGTTTATTTTCCATCTCAATGCCATATTGTTAGGGTGTGAATAGTATTTTAGGCACCCTCGGGCAATGTACCTGTGACGCAAGATTCCTTAAAGGGTGGGATTTTCAGGAAATGTAGTTGTTCAATAACAAGAGTTGCCAGGGTGGTTTCTAAGGGTAGCAGAGATGCTCAATTATTCAGGATGGCATGTAGGACATGGTTGTCAGGCTCGCTCCTCTCCAGCTTGCGTTTATATGGAGAACAGGTGGCAAATTGTTGAGAAAAATAGCTTTTATGACCAATCATTTACTTTATAAGTGTTTACTATGTAAGAGAAGGCATGGGTGCATGGACCTGGGTCCATACATAGTTCAATAGTAGGCGGCTCGGTGGCTAATTCGCTAGCACTGTCGTCTTGGATTCCTGCAGCCCCGGGTCCCTCCTTGGTAATTTTAAATAAGCAATACTGCCATAATAAGGGCTCGTGGACATGGGTGTGCATTCTGAGAGCTATTCTGTGGACCTCAGTGAGTCTTCTTATGCCTCGGTTTCATACAGAGGCTTGAAGAGTTCTTTTCCTTAAAAATAATTGAGAATTGGAAAGAAAAAGAAAATGTTTACTATGAACAGCCACGAAGAGAGTTAAATGATAAGATTTTGACTGCCTGCAACTGCCACTAGAGGGAGCTTGGGAGCTTATTGCATACTGTTAAAGGGACACTCCAGCATTTTTATTTTTTAATATACCAGGTAGTCATGGAAGCAGATACACAGTGATTAATGACATCACATTAACCCCTTATGCAGTGGGCCACTGGCGCATTGCACAACTACAACTTGTCACGATGTAGTAGGAGAGAACACCAAAAGACAACAAGACGGAAGGGAAAAGACACTAGGCCTCACCGCTAGGGAAGGAAAAGGGTCACCACCTATGAAACCCTGCTCCTGGCCCTAACTCCTATCCGCATGGGCACCTCTCGATGGTAGAGATGCCCATACACAGGAACCTAGAAAACCGTGGTGGCCCTCAGGAGCCCTAGACTTAATTACAGGGCAGAGACTACCTGCTCCTTCCTTGGTGAAGGAACCAGCGTCTCACTGAGGCCTAGTAAACAACAGAGGGGGGGGGGGGGAATAAAAAACACAACAAGCAGAACACTTAACTTCTAAGGATGATGGATGATGGATGATCAGGACTTCAACTAGAACCACACTTCAGCTCTTCCAAAACCAAATGAAGCTATCCAGAGCAAGGAGTGATGGGTGAAGTCAAACTAAATAGGGGTAGGTAAAGGTCACATGATCCATACCTGAACAGGAGGTGTGGACATACAAGCAACACACAGACATAGTGAAACCAAAAGAGGCTGTCAGATCACTAATGAGCAGATAATCTTTCAGACACAACTACTACTATGTGTTATTTCGATTCTATCGGCCATGCACATTATGTATTAACTCAGTGAGTCTTCACCTATTCCAGAAGCCATCTCTCCCCCCCCCCCCCCCTCTCTTCCTCTCCAGCAGAAGTAACGGTAAAAGTTTTTGTCCCTCTGAAGCTGATGGGACGGAAATAGGAAGATCAAGTAAAAAAAAAAAAGTCGGGATCTGAGCAGAACGATCTGTTTATCAGCGTGTAGAAGAGCAGGGCAGGATTTTCCTTGCTCTGATCCCACACTGTAGTTCTCAATAGTCTCTTCACGCAGCAGAGACCTTTGGTTTATACAGAAGCTCAAGGGCCAGGAAACAGATCATACTGTGATCACGTGACTTGGAGACGAAGGACAAAAAAAACTCAGCAGAGTGTCCCTTCAATATATTGAACTCAATAATAAACCACCATTTATTACGCTCCTGCAGACAGCCAAAATGTTACCAAGACCATTCCGGGAATTTGGAGGGTTTTTTTTAGCAGGAAAACGAAGATCCAACTGTTATAAGGATATATTAATACATTTTGAACATAAAAATGACATGGTGGTGAACACCATCTGATCTAAAGGTCAAATATAACTCCTAACCTCCGGCTCCCCAGCTGTTGCAATTCCCAGCATATACACTTGTTGGATTATTCTCGGAATTCCCATAGATGTGAATGGAACACGCTGGGAGTTGTAGTGCCTGGGTTTGCTGACCCCTGTGACTACAGCATACAGTTACATAATCAGCTGTAGAGTTGTAGCACCATCGTTAGGATATTCAGAAGTTTGACTTTTTGACAGGATCTAAAGGTTCTTATTTGTTTTCTCCGAGAATATGAAAGTACTCCAGTACTTGGGCTGAAGTCTGACTTTTTTTTCTTTCTTTTTTTTTTCTGTGAATCGGGCTGTGTTTATATAGGGTTCAAGAAATAGAACTGGGGCTGTAATGACATCCTGTACCTTTCCTTAGATTATTTCCCTATGTAGATGGTTTCATTGCACATACGGAGTCCAGTAGTTATTATACTAGTAGGTGCCATGGACACTTCATTTGTTCTTAGACGTAAGCTTTTCTTTTACCACCTTGGCGGGTTTAAAGTGTTACAGGATGCACAAAAGGCACGGCAGGCAGGCTCATGGTGTTTGCTGCTCTGAAGTCAACTGGAATCAGAGCCCATTGAATCCAACTATGAAGCAGAGAAATGGTAACTAGAATAGCATTTCAATAGTTCACTGTAGAGCTTTCTTTCGGAGCTAGGCAAAGGGGGCATGCCCTGATGCTTACCGCCAAATGAAGACTTTAATGTATGCCAGTGTATGTATTCAGTGGCATATGTTGCCTGAAGACTTTTATTATAAAAAAGAGAATAGTTGTAGTAGTTGTGCAATGCGCCAGTGGCCCACTGCATAAGGGGTTAATGTGATGTCATTATTCACTGTGTATCTCAAGGGTCATGTGTGGGGAGTGGGGAGTTAACTCACCAGCCCAGCCCCTGAGCCCAGTAAGGGCTCATTCACACAAACATATTTTTTTCCGTCCCGTTTTTTTTTACAGGTCTGTATGCGGAACCATTCATATCAATGGGGCTTGAAAAAAACGGAAATGACTCAGTGTGCATTCCGTGTCCATTCTGCAAAAAAATAGAACATGTCCTATTCTTGCCCATTTTGCGGACAAGGACAGGCATTGTTACAATTTATCCACACAAAAAAATGTATGCAACACGATTTTTTTTTGCGGATCCGTGTTTTGTGGACCGCAAAATACATACGGTCGTGTGCGTGCATCACCTCTGCTGACATGCGTGTTTTAATAGCTTCATGCATTCCAGGTGTAATAACAATTCTGGAGCATCTATTCTTATGGCTCTATGTTGTGCCATTCCTTTATTATTTCTACTAGAAGTTATGAATGAATTTCTAGCAGTCTGCAGTGAGGGTACAGAGGGGTGGTAACCACTTGGGGGGGGTGTCCCTGCACAGTCTGGAAATGGCAGCAGTGATTGGATAGAGTCAGTCTGTGCAGGGACACACCCCCAACGGGTTACCTCCCCTCTGTACCCTTACTGCAGACTTCTAGCAATTAGTTCTAGTAGAAATAATAAAGGAATGGCACAACATAGAGCCGTAAGAATAGATGCTCCAGAATTGTTATTACACTGGGAATGCATGAAGCTATTAAAACAGGCATGTCAGGAGAGGTGACAGGTCCTCTTTAAGTTATGCAGTATATGTTTGAAATTATCTATAGTTTCCAACACAAGGGAATCTCACAAGAAACATACTGGGGCATATGCCAGCGGCACACTCAGACATGCATGCAGACTGCAGGGGATATGCCAGAAAAGAGCCTAAACCATTTACTAATCTGCATGTGGCAAAAAATATATATTACATTCATATCAAAATAGAAAATACATTTGAAGAGCTCATCCACCAAAATTTAGTTTTAGAAAAATCTAGTTAACATGTCAGCTTGTCCTCTCTCATTCTCAGCTCTCTGCCAACTAGGCCTTTAGGTGAAGACCTATTTAAAGAGGACCCGTAACCTCTCCTGACATGTCTGTTTTAACAACTACATGTGACTCTATGATGTGCTATTCCTTTATTACTGCTAGAAGTGATGAGAAAATTGCTAGCAGTTTGTATTGAAGGTCCAGCTGGGTGTTACCACTTGGGGGGGGGGTCCCTGCACAATATGAGACCATCTAATCAGCGCTGCCAGTGTCAGAATGTATGGGGACCCATAACTGGTAAGTCTACTTTCACAGCGGCATTATTGCTATACGGTTTTGAGATCCGGCATAGGATCTCAAAACCACAGCAAAACACTTCCGTTCTAATTATACAACTGCCCACTTCCGTTCAGTATGGATCCGGTTGTATTATATTGAAAATGAAGAGACCGGATCCAGCACTAAAACCATTGTAAGTCAATGGATGCCGGATTCTTTTTTTTTTCATGTCTGAAAAAAACTGATCCAACACCATTGACCTACATGGTTTTTGGTGCTGGATCCGGGTTTTTCAGTTTCCCATGTTGCACACAAAAACGCTGCTTGCAGCCGTTTTGTGTCCGGCATGAGAACGCAACAAACCGGAGCGGAATGCATTGTGGTGCACTCGTTGTGGTTTGTTCACTTTTGTCCCCATTGATAATGAAGGGGGACAAAGCGTTGTGCTGCGGCTTTGAGAGCCTGTGCCGCATCTCAAAACCAGAAAGCACAACGAAGATGTGGGCTCCACCCCTATCACACATTGGGGGCATATCCTAGCGATATGCCCCCAATGTCCAAGATGAGACAGTCCCTTTACGCTTTATATTATTTATGATAACAAACAGTAAAAAATGATATTCACTGAAAATATAATACTTACTGACATAGATATTGGATTCCTTTACCTTTCTTTTTTGTTTAGCTTCCTGATTCTCCTGGTCCTGAAAAGCCAGATCCTGCAACAACTTGGGTTACATTCAGAGACCGAATTGATGATGGTGTATACCCAAAAAAGAAATGTAAATCTAATAAGAATTCTGTGAGTATCTGAATGTTGTTTTTTTTTTTCACCTTTCCCCTGAAAAACCAAGAAAAAAACTAACTCAGGATAAAAGATTGGGACTGGGAATACTGCAAAAGTATCAGTATTTGTTACTCGTTTAATCATGTGAATATAATAATAATGTAATGCTATTTATTAGTCATTGCTTATATTTTTGGTGGAGGGAACCTTTTAAAGTGATTCCACACCCCACCGATCAGCTGTTACTTTATACAGATGCAGCATCCGCCCAGGGGCGTAACTACCATAGCGGCAGACCAGACGACTGCTACGGGGCCTACGGCAAGAGGGGGCCCGGTCCTAGTTGGGATTATCTCCTCTTCTACTGAAGGGGAAAACTTGGTCAGGACTCTACCCTGTAAAGGAACAACTTTTAGCAAATGAGGCAGTGAAAAAAATCCTTTAGTCCTGTGTGGGGGCTTGGTTTTATCCTTGCTATGGGGCCCTTTCTTCTCTATGTACGCCACTGCATGCGCCATTAGTGGTTTGACGCGTTATCCTGACAGTGTAACTTGATGACGACTCTGAACTTTAGAAGCTGTGCACAAACAAAGCCAGCGCGATAAGCTTGTGTGTTAACGCGCCAGGAATACTTTAACGCTTGCTAGATCTGTATCTCCAATGCTGGAGGCCATCAAAATCCTGGACAATCCCTGAAACCTCTAAAATGTATTTTCCCAAAGCTAATATAAGGCTTTCATGTCCTTTTAGGATTAATACATGGAAATAACTGTCGAAGGCATGTAAAGGTTATGGCTACATCTGGGCCCTGATGCCGCAGGGAGTCTAAAGGTTTCCTCTGCTAAATCTAAGACTACATTTTGCATAATGATTGGGAGGCATTGTTATGGATTTTGCATTGGGTTCCAACAGCTTCAAGTGATGTCTCTGGATTGATATATTAACCAGGCTAATGTACTTGACTAATTATGTTTTCCTTCATCATCAGAGACTATCGGGGCCACAAGGCCCACCAGGGCCACAAGGACCTCCTGGACCTCCAGGAATGCCAGGAGCTGAGGTCACACATGAAGTTTTATTGCAGGAGTTCAAACAGATGCTCAGAGGTAGGTATAGGAGGTAGAGTTATAGATCTATGGGTTGACGATTACCGATTAGCAGACAATCTCTGTGAAGTTATTCTCCTATTATCACTAGAGGAGATATGTGAAGGACCGGTCCATGAATCAAGGAATAAATGCGCCCACTGGTATAACTAGATAACCTACTAGAGTTTGGGACTCTTATCTATTAGCCTATGCAAAGAAAGGGATTGCAAAGTGGAGCAAGCCTGAGAGGGGAGAGCAAGAGGATGGGAGTGGCAGTACTGGCAAGTATTGGAGTAGTAGTTGCAGTAGTCACGATGGCAGTCCTTACTCTGACACTCCCTGAGTTGAGTAATAATGGGACGGGCAGAACCCTTCTTCCCATTGGGGCACAACCTGGTCCTGGGGCTCCTGCCTGATGTTAGGGGGTGTGCCCTTAGTGTCAGAGGATCTTGGGGTGCAAGGCAGAGCTCCCTTAAGGTATCGGCCAAGAGGGCAATGGTGTAACAGTGCATGTAGGCAATGCAAGGCAATAAGGAGGTTGGATTTGGAGGTAACAAGTCAACTGTACTTTACAGAGACATTTTGGGCATATGTCACAGGCACTTGCAAAATTAAGTTTAGTCTCTTCCCAAATCAGCTAAGGGGTGAAAATTCTCTCAATATTATTGCAATGCCCAACTGCAGGGGGCAGTCCTCAAATGGATGGCCAGTCTGTCTCAGTACTGTGGTGGACACTGGAAGCAATATAACCCAGACCATATGCAGTGAAGTCTTCAGCCAAACACGAAGGCAAGAAAAAAAAAAAACTATGTCTCCCATCTACAGCCTGTAAGACAGTCACATTAAACCTTTTTCAGTGAACCATAGTACATTATAGCATTAACTTTTTTTTTATCATTGAACCACCAGGCCAGTGCAAAAGTATGCCCTGGAGGACCCCACATGTCTATTTATTACAGAGACAGCCCATTGGCTTTAATGGGAACAGTATAATGCTTTATAGGAGAAGTAAACACATGTCGCTGGCTTCTCACTGTGTTCCCCCTCCTCAGAGTCCTGGCAGCAGGACACCTTGTAACATAGTGGCATAGTAAGGCTTAAAAAAGACATCTGTTCATCCAGTTCAGGCTGTTATCCTGAAAAGTTGATCCAGAGGAAGGCAAGAAAAGCCCTCACGAGGTGTAGAAGCCAATTTTCCGCATTTTTAGGGGAAAAAATTCCTTCCGACTCCAATGAGGGAATCAGAATAATTGTCTGGATTAACAACTCTTCTCCAGAATTCTAGATGGGGTTCGCATCGTGTTTTTCCCATCCGTTTGACGTATACAAAAAATGTATACATAAAACGGATACCTCCCGCTCATGCCATACAGTGGCATCTGTACTTTTTTTTGCCATTGTAAGGCCTCTTTCAAATGTGCGGGTGCGTTGCGGAAACGCGCATGATTTTTCCGCGCGAGTGCAAAACATTGTAATGCGTTTTGCACTCGCGTGAGAAAAATCGCGCATGTTTGGTACTGTAGATTGTATTATTTTCCCTTATAACATGGTTATAAGGGAAAATAATAGCATTCTGAATACAGAATGCATAGCAAAATAGCGCTGGAGTGGTTAAAAAAAAAAACAAAAAAAACATTTAACTCACCTTAGCCCAGTTGATCGCACAGCCCGGCTTCTCGTCTGTCTCCTTTGCTGAACAGGACCTGTGGTGAGCATTCATTGCAGGAACAGGACCTGTGGTGACGTCACTCAGGTCATCACATGATCCATCACCATGGTAAAAGATCATGTGATGGATCATGTGATGACCGGAGTGACGTCACCACAGGTCCTGTTCAGCAAAGGAGACAGACGAGAAGCCAGGCTGTGCGATCAACTGGACTAAGGTGAGTTAAATTATAAAAAAAAATAAAAAAATTAACCCCTGCAGCGCTATTTTACTATGCATTCTGTATTCAGAATGCTATTATTTTCCCTTATAACCATGTTATAAGGGAAAATAATAGTGATCGGGTCTCCATCCCGATCGTCTCCTAGCAACCGTGTGTGAAAATCACACCGCATCCGCACTTGCTTGCGGATGCTTGCGATTTTCATGCAACCCCATTTATTTCTATGGGGCCTGCGTTACGTGAAAAACGCACAAAGAGGAGAATACTGCGATTTTCACGCAACGCACAAGTGATGCGCGAAAAATCACCGCTCATGTGAACAGCCCCATAGAAATGAATGGGTCGGGATTCAGTGCGGGTGCAATGCGTTCAACTCGCGCATCGCATCCGCGCGGAATACTCGCCCATGTGAAAGGGGCCTAAGAAGAAAGTATACTTTTTTTACTGGACTGTGCAGGGTACAAGATTGTGGTCTGCTGCGTTTTTGTATTCTTTTTTTTCTTATGTATATGTCAAACGGAGGCATAAAACGTGATGTGAACGCACCCTAACCTGTAATATTACTACACTCCGGAAATACATCCAGGCCCCTCTTGAACTATTTTAGTGAACTCACTGCTCTTACCGTAAAGAATCCTCTTCTATGTTTGTGTACAAACCTTCTTTCCTCCAGACGCAGAGGATGTCCCCTCGTCACAGTCACAGCCCTGAGGATAAATAGCTGATGGGAGAGATCTCTGTACTGACCCCTGATATATGTATACATAGTTATTAGATCTCCCCTCAGTCGTCTTTTTTCTAAAGTGAATAATCCTAATTTTGATCATCTTTCCGGGTCCTGTAGTCCACCCATTCCAGTTATCCACCCATTCCAGTTATTACTTTAGTTGCCCTTCTCTGAACCCTCTCCAGCTCTGCTATGTCTGCCTTGTTCACAGGAGCCCAGAACTGTACACAGTACTCCATGTGTGGTCTGACTAATGATTTGTAAAGTGGTAGGACTATGTTCTCATCACTGGCATCTGGGCCCCTTTTGATGCATTATCTTATTGGCCTTGGCAGCAGCTCCCTGACACTAGCTTCTACAGCTTAGTTTGCTGTTCGCTAATATTTCTAAGTCTTTTTCCATGTCAATGTTACCCAGTGTTTTACCATTTAGTATGTTCAGATGACTTGCGTTATTCCTTCCCATGTGCATAACCTTACATTTGTCAGTGTTTAACCTTATCTGACTGCCACTTCTCTGCCCAAGCCTCCAATCTATCCAGATATTGATATTGATATTTTGCAGTGCAAGCCTTCTACAAGATAATTAATAAATATACTGAAGAAGATAGGGCCCAATACTTACCCCTGAGGTACTCCGCTAGTGACATGGACCCAATCTGAGAGTGTACTATTAATAACCACCCTCTGTTTTCTATCACTGAGCCTGTTACTTACCCACATACAGGCATTTTCCCCCAGTCCAAGCATTATCATTATATGTACTCTGTGATTTGCTTATTTTGCGCCGCAATCTGCGGCAGAAATACACCTAATATTGATGTATTTCTGTTAGTAAATAACCTCCTTAATTTTTTTTAATTAAATTATGCATTGTTTTCAGCTCAAAAAATGCAAATTACAAAGGTTTCCCCCGCAAAAAAGGTGTATCCTAGTACGAATGTGGATATTTCAGTTATTACTTTGTTAAAGGGCATCTGTCAGCAGTTTTTACCATGCTAAACAGCTGACAGCACTAAGACAGTGCCGAGGAGAGAGGGACAAACACACCAATTGTGGAGCTTTTATTGTCAGGACAGGAGTGAATAGAAACTTGTATTCTGCTAGATTCTGCTCCTTAAAGTGGCTCACTTCTCAGTGAAGCTCCGCCTCTAGTGCACTGAATTAGCAGAAACTTTCAGAATAATAGTTTATATTCTCACTGCTCCTGATGATCAAAGCTCCACAAGAAGTATGTGTGTCCTGCTTTTACTTCCTAAAAACCAAAGCGATATTCTTAAAGTTTTGTTTATAACATGCTTTTCATATGAAATTGTTATTTCTTAGAAGCCACAGAGCGTCGATCAACATCTGGAGATAGTGCTGATCACTCCAGTGAACCTCCACCCCCAATGCTCCCAATTAAGGACCTCTATCCATACAGGCGAATAGATGAAGCTTTTCATTGCCGACTGAAGGGTTCGATAATGGTGGACAAAAGGACATTGGCAGAACTTCAAAATTTTCAGCTGGTAAGGAATAGGAAGAAAGAGAAAATAGAAAGACAGTACCACAGGTGGTCAACTAGGTCCTTGGGCATTAACGACTGGCCCCTTTACCAACCACTGTTGGCACTGGGCCATCAGACAGTGATTTCCAGATAATAAGTTCACTCCTAATCAGTACATTAGAATCAATCACATCTGGTTAACTATAGGGAATAGAGTGTACTATAACAGGGATGGCCAAACTACAAATCCCAGCATGCCCAGACTGCCTACAGCTATCAGCCTACAGCAGGGCATGATGGGAGTTGTAATTTTACAATAGCTGGAGAGCCGCACTATACCCTGTTCTATAACCTAAAGACCAATTCCCCTAACACATAAAAATATTCCCGCACGCACTCTCTATCACGGAGTGCCTTTTTATAGTAGTTGTGTCGTGGGCTGGTGTGACGTATAACTTCGCTACATAGTTTTCCTTGTCAGTGGTTGAATGGGCTTGGAATGGAAGGACTATTTCATGGGGTCAGAATCATGCTCAGAGCTGCACCCACCTTCTGCCATTAGCGGGATAAAATATTGCATTGCCCATCAGGGGGCGACAGTGAGTACAAGTGAAAGCACTTCCCAAAGTAAAAAGAATTTGATATTTCTAGTTCATTTTGAGGCATCAGAAGGTAACTCTCTGGATTTCCGATTTATTTTAAAGAGGACCCGTCACCTCTTCTGAAATGTCTTTAGCAACTTCTTGCATGTAATATCAATTCTGCAACATCTATTCCTATGTTTCCATGTTGTATCATTCCTTTATTAGAACTTCTAGAAGTTATGAATGAATTGCCAGCAGTTTGCAGCAAAGGTCCAGCTGGGTGTTACCAGTTGGTATGTGTGGGGGGGGTGTCCCTGCACATTCTGACATTATCCAGTCAGTGCTGCCAGTGTCAGTCCAAACTGGTAACACTCATCTTGAACTTCGCTGCAAACTGCAGGCAATTCATTCATAACTTGTAGAAGTTTTAATAAAGGAATGGTACAACATAGAAACAAGAGCTATTATTACATGGGGAATGCAAACAATTACTAAAACAGACATGTAAGGAGAGGTGACGGGTCCCCTTTAAGGACACTCAATGTACTATTGAGGCTAGTATATGCACTCCTGAATCAGCTTGTCACGTCTTGCTTGTTATCATTGTGCCTAGTTGTCCCCATTATGCCTCTTTCGTTAGGCTGGGGAGGCACAGCAATCTTGGCTGTTACACCCATCTCACAACCAATGATTACTATGTAGCAACACATCTGTTGAGCCAAATGGGTTACAACTCACAAGATGCTGCAACCCCAGAATTGCAAAAATTCTAGAAGTGCTGGGGTTATTTTATGTTTCTGGGGGCGCGGTACCTTGGGAGTCACGTTGCGATCCCATTCAATAGTTGCAGTGCTACACATCAATCATTGGTCATGCAACAGATGTCTTAGTTACCAAAACTCAGTTACCCGATGATGTGACAATTTCTACCCTAACTAGACTTCTGCACCTTGCTATTCCTTTTCATTTGTCATCTCTCTTGACATATTTCTTTTAGGAAATCCTTGTATTTCTTATAAAAATGCCAGTTCTGGAGCACCTTCTCCTACAAGTCTGCTTGGTGTCACCAGGAGATTCCCGCCACAATGCCTTGTAGGTCTAGCTCAGCTAAATGTAATGATCCATTGCTTCATTCTGGAGAAAAAGTCCTTATAATCCATTTGTAAACGAGCTCTTAGGTGCACTGAGGGCGGGGCCAAGCCATGCTGTGCACCTTTGTCCCTCCTACTTCTTCTGAAAGAAAGAGAGGGAGGAGCTGGCAGAGGAAGCAGGAGGAGAAGGGTGCACACAGTGCCTTGGACCAGCCCTCGGTGCACTTTACTGTTTCTATGTGGATTTCCAGAATGAAGCAACAGGTCAGTGAAAGTGAAAGGTATCATTACATTCAGCTGAGCTAGATCTACGAGACATTGTGCCAGATCTGCAGGTGACACAGTCCCTTTAATTCTTCTGAAAATGTAGGGTGTCAATAGGGTGTGTCTCTACTCAGTCTGACGCTGTCAGCATTGATTGGACACTGTCAGAGTTTTTGGGGACACCCCATACAACAAGGGGAATGATGTCAATATATGTCATACATTCCCAGGAGTAATAATAGAGGAACCGCACAATGCACAGTTCTAAGTAAAGATGCTCCAGAATTGAGGTTTCTTGGTCTTTTCTTTACATCTCTTACTGCCAGTCCCGCATCTCGGCTTTTGCTCACACTTTCTGTCTCACATTAGTACACAACTCTTGAATTTGATATTACCGGAGTTGGACTTTTAGTAACTATAAGTATATGCTGTTTTGTTTCAAATGCAGCCAGCGGCTAAAGGCGCCTTCCTGCGTGGTTCTGGAATGAACCTGCCGACGGGTCGGTTTACAGCTACTATTCCTGGAATTTACCAGTTTTCTGCTCATGTTCATATAGGTGAGTGAGCTCGATGGCGTCCGCTTTAGTCACAGGATGTAAGATATCGTATAAGGCGAATTCCGGTGTCAGGCATTTCTTTTGTCTGCTGTAACCTGCACATAGCCCCACCATGAGGAGATCCCCTTTCCACCCCGTTACATCATGGGATCAGTGCAGGTTCTGCAGACCGACTTATCGCAGTGAATTCTTCCCATGCCTTAGCGGTGGCTACTGACTGTATATACAGATGACACCCTGGACAACCTGCTATAATGGTCGGGAACGGACTGTGGCATCTAATTTGTTAGACAGAGGTGGGGGCTCCCTCCTGCAGGGGTGCAAAGTGGTGCTATGGCAGGTGAGGGCCTAACAATGTCTGCATTGTACTGTTCATAAGCCAGAGGTAGGGCTTAACAGGCTGCCCATTAGTGTAACACTGATAGGTATATTACTGTACATTGCAAATAAGATGTATTAAAATGACGGAAAATAATGCACTAACACAATAGATGCATATATTATATATGGACTAAGCGCTTATTCTGATATGAAAAAATCTGAGAATCTCTGCCAATATATTTTGATCCAAACACATCTGTGCCCACCTACCAGCTCCAAGGTGGTCTCAGTCAGGCAGGTCCTACTCTAAACCTACTTATGCCGTTGGGAATCTTTGTTCAGGAGAGCAGATCCTGCACATATAGTGTGCGCTCCTTGTTAACTCTATGTGCACCAAGCAACCAATGAGAGGAAGAGCGCGCACAGCTACTGTATATGTATCACCTAATCAAAGTCGTCTGTTAGATAGGAGGGGCAAAATCCACAGGAATGCTACTCCCAAGATAGAAACACATGTACACTTGAAGGTGCCACTCTTTCAAGCACATAAATTCATTAAAAATGCAAGAAAAATATACAAAACATCCTGCACGATATGATAGTTACAAATTTCTTAGCAATTGTGCAAAACAAAAAACATGAAAAAATGAAATACGTTTAGTGTCACTGTAAATGTAATGAAACACAAAATACAGTTACCATATCTTTACCACAAAATGAAAGCCTTAAAAACAAAACTCAAAAATAATGGCAACATATATATATTTTTTTCTTTCTACAGCCCCCAAAACAATAGAAAAGGTATAGGATACATTTACATGTATCCCAAAATGGTGCCATGAACAATACAACTCACTCTCCTATAGTTAGATCAACAGAAAAATAAAAACGTTATGGCTATTGAAATGTAAAGATAAAAAAAAAACGCTGCAGCCGTATCTCCTGCAGTACTATGAAGTCCTCACACATAATATCCTAATATTTGGATCTTAATAAACTAATTCATTTTATTTACTTATTTTATGCACTTATATAGCGCTACTATATTCCGCAGCGCTTTACAGACATTAGCATCCAACTGTCCCCAATGGGGCTCACAAGCTAAGGTCCCTATCAGTATGGAATAGAAAAAGTGTATCCAGCACCCTAGATACTTGAGTGAAGGTTTCTGTATTTCCAGCAGTGAGTATTACAGTATTAATAAAACAAGTCCTCGTCACATCCCGCTTTAGTCTACGCGTTTTGAACAAACAATGTTCTTACTCATGACTAATGTCATAAGTAAGAACATTGTTTGTTCCAAATGCGCAGACTAAAGCGGGATGTGACGAGGACGTGCTTTATTAATACTGTAATACTCACTGCTGGAAATACAGAAACCTTCACTCAAGTATCTATGGTGCTGGATCCACTTTTTCTATTACAAGCTTTGATGTCTGACTAACAATTTCTGTGCACCAAGGGGTAAACATTAGGATAACAACTACAGGTGAGCTGGATTCCTTTGTTATACATCCCTATCAGTATGTCTTTGGAGTGTGGGAGGAAACCTGCGCAAACACGGGGAGAACATACAAACTCCATGCAGATGTCCTTGGTCGGATTCGAACCTAGGACCCCAGCGCTAACCACTGAGCCACCGTGCTGCCACACCTTGCTAAAACAGTATTGTGTATGGCGTCTGCATTCAGAAAGCGTGGACCCAGGCTACTTTCACACTAGCGTTTTTGTTGGATCTGGCAGGGTTTAGCAAAAACGCTTCCGTTACTGATAATACAACCCTCTGCATCCGTTATGAACGGATCCGGTTGTATTATCTTTAACATACCCAAGACGGATCCGTCATGAACTCTACTGAAAGTCAATGGGGGACGGATCTGTTTTCTATTGTGTCAGATTGTGTCAGAGAAAACGGATCCGTCCAGATTGACTTGCATTAGGTATATGCCGGATCCGTCTTGCTCCACATCACAGGTGTATGAGAACGGAACGGAAGTCATTTTGGAGCACTCCATTCTGTTCAGTTATATTTTGTCCCCATTGACAATGAATGGGGAAAAAACTGAAGCATTTTTTTCTTCCGGTATTAAGACCCTATGTCGGATCTCAATACCGGAAAGTATTAACGCTAGTGTGAAAGTAGCCTTAGAACATAAAAATGATGTAAAGTAATCTCTAATAATTCCTTAAATGCTTAAAGGGATTTTCCAGACTTTGAATATTGATAACTATCCTCAGGATAGGTCATCAATGTCAGATCGGCAGGGGTCCGACACCTGGGACCCCGTTGATTAGCTACAGTATTTTGAGAAGGCAGCGTCCCTCCTGCGAGCGCAGTTGCCTTCTTGCAGCTTACCAAGCACATTGCCGTACATTGTATAGCGGCAGTGCTTGGTATCCTACTCAGCCCCATTCACTAGAGTGAGGTTGAGCTGCTCCTAGGCCACGTGACCGATGAACATGACGTCACATAGCCTAGGTAAAGCAGAATGAAGGCCACGGCACTCACAGGAGCACTGCTGCCTTCTCAAACAGCTGATCGGCGGGGGTCCTGGATGTTGGACCCCCATGACCAGATACTGATTACCTATCCAGAGGTCATCAAAATCAGTAAGGCCTTTTGCTCACGACCGTATGGCTTTTTCTGTGTTTTGCACTCCGTTTTAAACAGATCCGACTTTTGTTTCAGAAGTTTTTCCGTCACCATTCCTCTTCTGTTCCGTTCCGAATTAGTTTCCGTTTTTTGCGGATCGCAAACAGAAATGGAAGCATGGCGTATACAGTATACAGTAATTACATAGAAAAATTGGGCTGGGAATAAAATTTTCAATAGATGGTTCAGAAAAAACAGAACGGATAAGGAAGACATACGGATGCATTCCGTATCCGTTCCGTTTATTTTTTTCTACAGCCCCATTCACTTAAATGGAGCCACGAAACGTGATTTGCGGGCAATAATAGGACAGAGTCTATCTTTAATCGGAACGGAAAAACGGAAATACGGAATGCATACGGAGTACATTCCGCTTTTTTTGCGGACCCATTGAAATTAATGGTTTAGTATACGGAACGCAAAAAACGGAACGTAAACGAAAAAAATAACACGTTTGTATGCAAGAGGCCTTAGAGTCTTACACGACTGATGCCAGGCAGTAAATGAGTGCCAACTGATGATATACAAGTTAATTAGCTCTCGTTTAAACTGCATGAGCAGATGCAAGGTTAAAGCAGGACAGACAATTGTAATGGCGCTCATTTGTACTCCGTATTAGTGTTGAGCGTGAATATTCGAATTGCGAATATTTTTCTCGAATATCGCGATTTTGAGATTTCGAGAATATTTAGAATATAGTGCTATATATTCGCGAAATAGAATATTCGTTTTTTTTTTGTTTTTTTTTATGCTCCATTCAGTGCCCGTTGCCGTGCTCATGGAGCGTCCCCATCACCATGGGGACGCTCCATATACTAGAATGTACTGTCGGATTAGAGAATTACGTTGAAATCACCATGCGATTATTTCGTGTTATATTAATCGCATCGCAATTTCAGCTTCGCACTGCTATATTCCATATATGTGTATTTTACGAAATTTCATACTATTGCTCTAACTTCGTCTTTTAGAATATTACGAATATTCTAAAAGACGAAGTTAGAGCAATATTACAAAATTTCGTAAAATACACATATATATTGTAATTTAGCTAATATAGTGCTATAATCATTTTTTTTTCTCTAATTTTTTTTCCCTCTTCTGAACTTAAGTTTTGTAAAATATGTACACTGTTAAAAAAAAATTATATAGCAGTATATTAGCTAAATTACAATATATATGTGTATTTTACGAAATTTCGTAATATTGCTCTAACTTCGTCTTTTAGAATATTCGTAATATTCTAAAAGACGAAGTTAGAGCAATAGTACGAAATTTCGTAAAATACACATATATGGAATATAGCAGTGCGAAGCTGAAATTGCGATGCGATTAATATAACACGAAATAATCGCATGGTGATTTCTACTTAGTACTGCTATATAGAACACACAGAGAGAATGCACCAAACAGATATAACACTGACTATGCTGGCAAGACATAAGTAAAGGTATTAAAAGCTGAGACTTTTGCCAATATGTTCCAGTCATGGAGATATCGGAGCCCATCATGCACCACGTCACGGTTCTCAGCATGGCAAGGGGTCCTAACCCCTACTCTGACTATGGTGTGAACACGGTCTGGGGATGATATAATTCAGCTCACAGCCAAGCTCCCCACAATTGCCCAGCATGAATACTGCGGTAGTACAATGTGAATGAAGCCAGGCCGCGAGCCACACCCACACCAGACCATGTGATGGAGGCTACCAGGTGCAAAAAAGTGTTAGAGTGCCAAGTAAAGGCAAACGCACTCAAATCTAGCAAGGCAGAAAATGAAAAACAAAAAAAAAAATGTGGCAATTCTGGAGGAGCTGCTCAGCCCATGACACTGTAGCGTGTCTTTTGTTAGGGGAGCAGCCCGACCGCATGTGGACCGCAGTAATCGACTAACCCCAGCAAAATATGCATACAATGGAGGATATCGACGCGGTCCACATGCACCACAAGAGCAAACTACACAGAATGTAGCAATCATATAGAACACACAGAGAGAATGCACCAAACAGATATAACACTGACTATGCTGGCAAGACATAAGTAAAGGTATTAAAAGCTGAGACTTTTGCCAATATGTTCCAGTCATGGAGATATCGGAGCCCACATGCACCACGTCACGGTTCTCAGCATGGCAAGGGGTCCTAACCACTACTCTGACTATGGTGTGAACACGGTCTGGGGATGATATAATTCAGCTCACAGCTGAATTTTTTTGTTTTTCATTTTCTGTCTTGCTAGATTTGAGTGTGTTTGCCTTTACTTGGCACTCTAACACTTTTTTGCACCTGGTAACCTCCATCACATGGTCTGGTGTGGGTGTGGCTCGCGGCCTGGCTTCATCCACATTGTACAACCGCAGTATTCATGCTGGGCAATTGTGGGGAGCTTGGCTGTGAGCTGAATTATATCATCCCCAGACCGTGTTCACACCATAGTCAGAATAGTGGTTAGGACCCCTTGCCATGCTGAGAACCGTGACGTGGTGCATGTGGGCTCCGATATCTCCATGACTGGAACATATTGGCAAAAGTCTCAGCTTTTAATACCTTTACTTATGTCTTGCCAGCATAGTCAGTGTTATATCTGTTTGGTGCATTCTCTCTGTGTGTTCTATATGATTGCTACATTCTGTGTAGTTTGCTCTTGTGGTGCATGTGGACCGCGTCGATATCCTCCATTGTATGCATATTTTGCTGGGGTTAGTCGATTACTGCGGTCCACATGCGGTCGGGCTGCTCCCCTAACAAAAGACACGCTACAGTGTCATGGGCTGAGCAGCTCCTCCAGAATTGCCACAATTTTTTATTTTATTTTTTTGTTTTTCATTTTCTGTCTTGTTAGTACTGCTATAGTCCATCAGTTGAAATCGCCATGCATATAACTCGAAGTATAGTACTGCTATATTCCATATTCGCCGAATATGGACTATAGCAGTACTAAGTAGAAATCACCATGCGATTTATTTCGAGTTATATTCATCGCATCGCAATTTCAGCTTCACACTGCTATATTCCATATATGTGTATTTTACGAAATTTCCTACTATTGCTCTAACTTCGTCTTTTAGAATATTACGAATATTCTAAAAGACGAAGTTAGAGCAATATTACGAAATTTCGTAAAATACACATATATATTGTAATTTAGCTAATATACTGCTATATTAACTTTTTTTACAGTGTACATATTTTACAAAGCTTAAGTTCAGAAGAGGGAAAAAAAATGAAAGAAAAAAAATGATTATAGCACTATATTAGCTAAATTACAATATATATGTGTATTTTACGAAATTTCGTAATATTGCTCTAACTTCGTCTTTTAGAATATTCGTAATATTCTAAAAGACGAAGTTAGAGCAATAGTACGAAATTTCATAAAATACCATTGCCTTATATTATTATACTAGAAAAATCGCAACACGCGATTAAAATAATTGCATATTATTCGCGGAAAAATTAAATAATTACGAATATTCGATTTCGACGAATATAACACGAATATTCACTCGAATATTCGCGATATATCGCGAAATCGAATATGGCACCTCTCGCTCATCACTACTCCGTATACTTTGCTTATTGCCAGCAGCACATCCCCTGTACTGCCAGTGATTGACATCTTTGGGGCCAGTGTCGGATTGGCCCACCAGAGTACCAGAGGATCATCCAGTGAGCCCAGGCTTCTATACTAAAGATCCCATTTAGAGCTGCCTTTGGAACCAGTCACTCTCCACTAGGGTCTAGTTATTTGATTCAAATCCTATTAGAGTTTATTGATGATTTAGGAGTTGGGCCTCGACAATAATTTTCTCTGGTGGGCCCCAAGGAACCCCAGTCTGACACTGGTTGAGGCCACATCAAAGATGCGAACACCCCACAAATGAGTGTTTTCCTAGTTTCTCAGGTGATCTGCAGCACTCTGCTATTTTCAGAAGTCCCACTAATGGAGAGCGCACCACGCCAGCGTGGCCACCACTCCGTTCACTTCTGTAGGACTGTCGGACATAGCTGAGCTAGTCCTCGGCTATTTTAGGCAGTCCTATAGAAATGAATGGAGGGCGGCCGTCCATGCGCAGTTGCTCTCCACTCACTTTGGGGGTCCCATTCTGAAGATAGGTGCGAGCGCCACCTCTGGAATTTGCATCTGACATTGGTGGCATATCCTAGCAATATGCCATCAAGTTCTAAGATGAGACAACCCCGTTTACAAAGTATCTAAAATGTGTTTTTTTTATACCAGACAAAACCTTTAATATTGTGCTTTGGATGTATAAATTTAGAGAACTTTTTTTGCCAGATCTATCAAGTGTCATCTGAGTAGCAGTTGGAGATGATTACTCAGGATTATTTTTTATCCTAAAAACAGTCATCTGATTGCATATTCTCAGAATAATACTTTGGTTCTACTGTATTACATGCAGAAGTACTGCTTTTACTAAGCTGTGTCCTTCAATGTTGATTGTAGATCACAGTGAGATGAAGAACAAAGGACAGTTACGTCCACGGGACAGTATCCGCGTCCTGATATGTATTGAGTCCCTCTGTCACGGATATACGTGAGTATAGTGTAACTATTGTCAAAGCATTTTAGGTATTTGGGTTAAATACATTGAGATAGTAAAAGGGGTCTGTTTTTTGGGGGGGGAAATAGCACCATATTGTCCCTGTGTCTGGAAAGAGAGGGAGCAGCAGCTGCAGAAGGAGCAGATCCTCTAGGTGTAACAACAACGCCCCTGTTGCTCCTAGAGGCTAATTTGCATATATTAAAATCAATGCAGACACATATGAACATGGGACCAACACAGATGTCTTCTGCTGCCAAGCGCACATGTAACAGGTCAGACAGTGTCATAGGGACAAATCTGCTGACAGATAAGAAATTTAACGCATAAATTGACCTGCGTTGCACATTGCAAAGGGAATCTGTCCCCAGTGACCTCCCTACCAAACTCTTTGCATAGACACATAGCTGTGGTTCACCTGATTAAAACACTGTTTTTCTTGATCCGAGGCTCCCTTCCCGCGTTATGATACTTTTTCTTAATATGCAAATGAGGCCTTTGGTGCAACGAGGGTGTCAACATTACTCTTTGCACCCAAACTCTGCTCCTTTCTGTGGCTAGCCCCTTCCTCACTGCTTTGATTGACAGGGTGAGATAGTGGCAAAGCAGCGAGGGAGAGGATGGCCACAGAAAGGAGTACAACAGTGATGGCCTCATTTCACCAAAGGCCTAATTTGCATATTAAGAAAAGGTATGATAACTCAGGAATGAAGCCTTGGATCAACAAAAGAAAAACTGTGTTTTAATCAGGTGAACTACAACTGTTTGTGGTTTGATAGGAAGGTTGCAGTGACAGATTCCCTTTAAATCTACAGCATGTTAATATATAATACACAAAAATACACACCTCCGCTCAGGCCTATGTATAAAGACAGAGCATGGATTAACTGGAGCACGGATTAGTAAGTATGAAAAGAAAATCCAGCACATGGTGTCTCCATTCAATATCCAGTGTTTAACTAAGTCCAAATTAAAAACAGTATACCATAAGCAAAAGACTACAGGAAAGGTCTATGCGTTTCGAACGGTTAGTTCTATCTTAATCATGACCTTCTGTAACTGCAAACAAGCATACCTGATATTTAAAAGCAAAAATAATCACTTAGAAGCCAATGAGGTCTCCTTCTGTCCATTGTGTCTATGGCCCATATTAAAAACAGCTCAGGCAAGATGACAGCCCCCATAATAGTGTTCAGGAATTAGAATGAAAAAATCTGCAATCAGAAAACAAAAACAGATTAGACAAAAAGGATATTTGTCACCATCTGGTTTTAACTGGTATAAAAAGTTTTGGTAACACATTTAATTTAAAGAACAGGGATCTATTATAGTCAAAGGTTTTGTATCATGGCACAAACAAAGGAGATTTCTGAGGACCTCAGAAGAAGAGTTGTTGATGCTCATCAGGCTGAAAAAGGGTTGCAAAACCATCTCTAAAGAATTTGGACTCCACCAATGCACAAACTATGTACAAATGGAGGAAATTCAAGACAAAATTTACACCAAGATCAAGGTCACAAAGGAACCCAAGGTAACCTCTAACCTGTGCAGTTTCCTAAAAAATCACCTGACCAAGCCAGAAGACTACTGGAACAATGTATTATGGATGGTTGAGACCAAAATACAACTTTTGGTTTTTAACGAGAAGCGTTATGTTTGGAGAAATTAAAACTTCCTCCCATCTATGAAACATGGTGGTGGTAGTATCATGGTTTGGGCCACTTTTTCAGGACAGGTTGCCATCATTGATGCAATAATAAAGTTTGAATTATACCAGCAAATTCTAAAGGAAAATGTCAGGACATCTGTTCATGAGCTGAATCTCAAGAGAATTTGGGTCATGCAGCAAGAAAATCAAACCTAAGCTCACAAGTCCTTCTACCAAAAAAGGTAAAGAAGAATAAAGTTAAAATCCTTAACCCTATAGAAATGTTGTGGAAGGACCTGAAGCCAGCCGTTCATGGGAGGAAACCCACTAACACAAGACAGGTGAAGCTGTTTTGTGTGGAGGAATGGGTGATGTGCAGGACTAATCAATATTTAATTTCAATTAAGAACATGCCCCTAAAACATACATAAAATATGGTACATCAATAAGTATGTCCCAATCAATTGCAATGCACACTCAGTTTCAGGATGTTATATACTCTATCCGCCGAATGGCTATATATAGCAATGTAAACTATTGTCCACAATCAGCAATGCTGTCCCAATGGATTCCAGCAAAAGTCCAGCAACTACAAGCTTGTGATAATAATGTCCCGCAAGTAGGTAGAGCAGATGTATGTGTTTGCATCCACTGACAGCCGAACTATTAATCGGCCTATTCACTCCAGTGCACTTCCAATATAATGCCCGCAGTCAGGAGCTCGCAGTCAAGAACTTGAAAAATGCTTTAGTACAACAAAGTTTGTGCTCCAAAACGAGCCCGGTCTTACCCTTCACCGCTGTTGTAGCGTTGTTCCAGGAGGCCGCACACCCGCAGCGTCCCACGTGGTTATTACCACTATCCCATTGAGTGTTGTCCTTTGAAGTGTGCCCCCCCACACCTGTTTTTTCTAGACAAATCTTTACATTTGGTCCTAAGGGTGGGACTAGGGGGTGTGCACCTTATCCATATAGGAAGAGGGTGAGCCACCGTTTTCTTTATATTCTCACTAATCAATATTTACCAGAAAAGTTTGGTTGCAGTTAGGGCTCATGCACACGACCGTATGTATTTTACGGTCCGCAAAAAACTGATCCTCAAAAAATATGGATGACATCCGTGTGCATTCCGTATTTTGTGGAATGGAACAGCTGGCCTTTCTTAGAACTGCACTATCCTTGTCCGTAATGCGGACAATAATAGGACATGTTCTATTTTTTGGCGGAACGGAAATACGGACATACGGAAACGGAATGCACGTGGATTAACTTCCGTTTTTTTCACGGACGCATTGAAGTGAATGCTTCTGCATACGGTCCGCAAAAAAACAAAAACGGACACGGAAAAAAATTAAAAAAACGTTTGTGTGCATGAGCCCTTATCGCTGCAGAAGGAGGTCACACCAGATACTAAAAGCAAAGGTTCACATACTTTTTTTTGTAGTTTTAGGTCAAATTTATGCAGAGATACAGAAACTCTGAAGGGTTCACAAACTTTCAAGCACCACTGTATCCTGAATTATATTTAGTTTTGAGCTGCGTTCACAATTCTTGAGGCTTCAGATCTGAAATCTCCCGGCGTGTTCATTGTCAGCACACAGCTGTTTTGGAGATTGTAACAGCTCTGAGAATTGAGGTTTTTACACCAGCCACTGGACAGTAATTTAATGTAGGAAAAAGTAATGAACCCAATGCATCATATGAGCTCAGCTAAGCCGTTAGATCGAGTCTGACTACACGCATGTTGACTGTTTCCAATGACAGAGACAATAGTTAATAGAGCTCTGAGCTATAGTGAAGACTATCATTTAGAATCAGTGCAAGATAAGTAAAATGTCACACCTTTGCAGAGTTACTTAATGATTAGTAAACTAAATTTGTACATATGGAATTCACCTAGCGCGGTTATATAATTTTCTGTAGAGAATGCAGAAAGAAATTCTTGATTTACTTGCTAATTATTTATAAAGTGCTGGTCAGTCTATTGTATGCAAGAAATGTCATCCTATGATGATCCAAGGAGTGTGATTTGGAAATCTTAGAAGTTTCTACGACGTTGGAACATCACATTCATTGCTTTTTGTTGAAGTGTTTTTACAGAAATTTTGGCATTCTTTCAGACATTTTTATGAGAATGCACTCAATTAAAGCAAGCATCTTATTCTAGATCGGTTCTGACATCTGCTGAAGGCTTCTGCCTCTCCCATTAGAGTAGAAAGTGTTAAAACACATTAGAGCAAGAAAAGGTTTTCCCTTCTAATTCATATAACTGTAGCTTATAATAAAAGCTCAGAATAATTGTAGCAAAGTGAATTTACAGGAAGGTCTGAAAAAATGAAAAATATGATTACGTGCCAAATGTCTTTTCAACGTATCACCATATTTACCTTCCCCAAATCACCCCCTCAGGTCCTGCCCCTCCTCCTGTTCCTTGGCAGGTACACCAAGACAGAATCAGGTTTTGCACTTGTAATGCTAGAGACCTTCTGTCGTCAGTGTGATCTCATGCCCCAGCAATGTTCCATTTGCGTCCTCTTCTGCCCACCAGCCTGGCACTTGTTATTTCCCAGCAGAGTTTGCTCCTCGGCATCATTTTCCAGTAAACTGTCTTTTTTATTGTTATGAAAGGTCTAGCTGATATTGTGTCTCAGGAGGAATGGAATTGTCAAGGAGCTGGAAAAGCGCCTTACACTTCACAAAGAACCTTCCCTGTGCTCCAGCACTTACTAATGAAGGCGAAAGGAATTCTGAGGACAAAACGTCTAAAACGTGGAATATTCCCTTGTGAATACCTACCCTTAGGGGCTTCACATAGTCTTAGAAATATTCTAATCATGTTATGTAACATAAAAAAAGTAACTTATTTGGGTGTAATCAAGCAGGACTGAGCTGATCCATCAAAGTACCAAAGGACCCTTCGGTAGTCAAGGTTTTGGGCCTCAAAGGTCCAGCAGAGGACAATCCTGTTTTGAGCTGACTTTGAAGCCAAGCACTTGCCACTAGCGTCTAGTTTATATGGGACGAGCCATAAAGAAGCTCTAAGCCAGAAGAATAGTTTCCTCAAGTGGGTGCAAGGAATTCCAATCTGACACTGTACACATGTGGAAAAGAATATTTAAGTGGGTCCAATAGCGGTCCAATAGAGGACTGACCATTGCGCCTAGACTGATTGGGCATCTAAGAGAATCCAGCTTAGCCCCTAAGTGGTCCACAGAGCTCATCTCCACCACCAAAACTACCCTTACCCTAAACCTAACCCTATCATACTAAAGAGACCACACAGAATACCTAGAAAACCTTCCACAGCTCCCCAAAACACAACACTTTCCTAAATGCTATCTTAGAGTCATGTGACAGAAACCTCTCAGAAGCCCATATACTCTAGGCATTCCCATGAACTGACTCCTAAACCACTTAAGAGGGGCCTAAATAGCATGCAGCTCCAAATCTTCCTTCCGAAACTACTGTATATCTGCTAGACGCCCTACTGTTAATAGATCCGACTCCATGACAGATTAGCCCCAAACAGCTCGAGTAGTTGACACCTGTAAACTGGTATGCGACTGTAATAAATCTGGAATCTGATAATACTATTGTAAATATGCAAGATCTACTAGATGATGTAACAATTGAAGCTCTGTGACACCGGATATCATCTTACTGTAATGCCTTCAGTTTCCAGTATCTTGGTAAATCTAATACCACATGACGGGAACAACGAACCTTGACAATAAAAGAATCGTCCATCCAGTGAAAGGCTAAAAGCACAAAGAATAGTCCACAACTGAACCTTAACTCATAATGACATAAGATTAATGTATTGCCAGCTTAGAATGGCCTGACTCCTGACTGCTTCCCATTTGGGAAGGTCCACACTAAGGAACCAGCGAGCGAGCTGGGCTATGCTGTTACACATGTGGAACCTGCATCTATGTGCCATAAACAATTGCGATGGGAATATCCCTTTAATTAATAAATTAATAAAGGCATTGTCTTGCTTAGAAAACTCATTTTTACGTGCCCTATTATGTCAGCACAGTGGGTCCGATGTCTAGGATTTTCATCTCTTGTCCAGAGTGAAAAGCTCTTACAGAGACCATCTTGTGATCTGGAGGACTTGTCTAGTCCGGCATCACACTAAGGGCTCATTCAGACGGCCGTATAATGTCCGCAAAAATGCGGATCAGTTTTTTTGCGAACAGTTCAGTATGTCCGCAAAAAAACGGACCGCATTCCGTTTTTTTGCTGATTCATAGACTTCAATAGAGCCATGTCTTGATTTTCACTGACAAGTATAGGACATGTTTAATTTTTTTGCTGAGCTGTGCAATGGAAGAAAAGGCCCCCCCCCCTAGAAGCGAATGGGACAGCATCTAATCCGCAAAAAAACTGATCCGCATTTTTGCGGACAGCATACGGTCGTCTGAATGAGCCCTTAGTCTATTGATTTGAATGAGTATTATGTAGTGTTTAATTTCCCCTGTGTTGACGCTGTAGGGAAATTGAATACTTACTTCCAGGTTCTCTCCTAGATTAGAGCTGATTGTGGAAGGCCTCCACAGAGGGACACTTTGTGATTATCTTATTGTCAAGGAACCCCTCAAACAAGTAGGGATTCTTCCAAGCGGTGAACCCTTTTAAGATACGGTGCTATCACACTGTAGGAGACTTAAAGGGGTTGTCCTGCCTTGGAGCCAACAACCCCTTTGGTCCGAACACTGTGCCCCTGAAGAAAAAATATAATATACAAATAAAAATAAAAAGGATTTTTACTGCACACCTCGCCTGATAGATCCAGCCCAGCAGCGCCATAAGGATAAAAGGTTCCAGCATCTTCTTTTTAACCTACCTGAAGAAAAAAAAGGAAGACTCACCTGTCATGGTCCCGCCACTGCTCTGTTCACAGCCGCTTCCAGTCCCATGACTGCTGTGGCCAATCACAGGCCTCAGCGGTCACAGAAGCTTTAACGGTACATAACTGATGTGACATAGCGTCGAAGCCGTGTGATTGGCTGCAGGGATCATGAGACCATGAAAATCCTGTGTGGACCAGAACAAGCAGTGGTCGGACCACGGACAAGTGAGTCTTCCTTTTTTATTAGTCTGGACCAAAGGGTTTTATCGGACTCAAGGTCGGACAAACCCTTTAAAAGGTATACCCATTATTTATGAACAGTAATAGAAAATTCCTTTAAAAATCTAAATCGGCAAAAAACAAAAAAAAACAACCCAAATCAATTCATTTCTTAAAGGCTTTATCCCAGGAACTGTTTTTATCACCTATCCACAGGACCCCTAGAGATCCCAAGAACAGAGGGTCCCTATGTTCCCACTCTGAATGAAACAGTAGTGGCATGTTGCTTCACTGCTTCATTCACCTCAATGAGACTGACATACACAGTGCTCCGTCAGTCCGGTAGAAGTCAGTGGAGCAGTGGAACTGACATGGGCACCACTGCTCCATTTAAAGAGGGGCTGGGGAGCCTCTGTTCTGAGGAATGTTAAGGACCCTAGTAATTTGACCCACCGGTGATCTGACAATTATCATCATGAATAATATTGTCTATGTAGTTGGCCAATTCGAGGTATGTAAGCCCTGCCCCAGTAATGCCCAATTTCTGTCCCAGGAATGGCCATTTGTGGGTGCAGCTTCCATAAACCCCATCCACGTTCAGGTTGGAATAGCCTAAATTTACTGAAGCTGTGTCTGAAAATTAGGGACAGTCCCTGCAAATTCAGCATTGATGGTAACTAGGTGACTGACGGCATTTTTAGTCCATTGCAGTCAGCCCATAGATGAAGAATGGGATGTGACTCAAATTTTAAATGCATTTTTATTAGAAAGTGACTGATTTTGTGTTTTATCAACATATTAAACTGCTTGATAGTGACAAGATGCTTCACGATGCGAATTGGCTTTCCGATTCCATTCGGGTCTGAATAAATTTGATCTGAATTAAAAGTGCCCTGATTGGGGAAAAAAAAACTTTTTGAAGAATTTGTGTCAAATTTCCAAATTTTAGAATAGATCACTCATCTGTAGTCTTGCTCCTGCTGCACTCCAGATGACCGCCATATGGAAGCTATGCAAATCTTGCATGCAGACATCGACCCTATGTAACAAGGCCTTCATCTTATTGGACACTGCTTTCTTTATTGTACTTTGCAGACTATTGGAGTTTTGTAGGAATACTAATACTTTCCTAGCAGTTGTTGCCAACGAGCAGCTTGTCCCTGCCTCTGCACATTTCACAGTTAATATTTGGTGGTGGGGGAGTGGACACTGTGTCATCATCCTGGAAGAATCTCAGGCAGAGGGATGCATGTCAAGGCTAGCTCTCGCCTGGCACCAAGTACTGCACACCGCTAGCATGCTGGCGATGTCAGCCTTATGTGTGTACTGCAGTCATTCACATCTTTCACAGCCTCAGGGAACTTAGAGGCAGAGACTGGAAATGACTGAACTTTACTCTTTCCGTCCAGACAAGAATGTATACCAGTTCTGGGTGTAGTATACACCTTTCTTGAACTTCCTCTTGTGTATTAGACAACTGCACATTGTACCAGCGGGGATTCCAAAATGTGGAAATCTGAAAATAGAGCAGGGAAGCCACCAGGCATTCAAGTCATTAAAGCTGTTTTACAGCAGCCTGTTTCTGTTAGGCCCATTTCACACGGGCGAGTTTGCCGCGCGGGTGCAATGCGTGAGTTGAACACATTGCACCCGCACTGAATCCGGACCCATTCATTTCTATAGGGCTGTCTATGGGGCTGTGCACATGAGCAGTGATTTTCACGCATCACTTGTGCGTTGCGTGAAAATCACAGCATGTTTTATATTGTGCGTTTTTCATAGAAGTGAATGGGGCTGCGTGCAAATAGCAAGCATCCGCAAGCAACTGCGAATGCGGTGTGATTTTCACACATGGTTTCTAGGTGACGATCGGCATGGGGACCCGATCATTATTATTTTCCCTTATAACATGGTTATAAGGGAAAATAATAGCATTCTTAATACAGAATGCTAAGTAAATTAGGGATGGAGTGGTTAAAAAATAAAAAAAATTAAATTAAACTCACCTCATCCACTTGTTCACGCAGCCCGGCTTGTCTTCTTTCTTCTTCTTTGATGACCTGGGAGGAAAAGGACCTTTGGTGATGTCACTGCGCTCATCACATGGTCCGTCACATGGTCCATCGCCATGGTGATGGACCATGTGGTGAGCGCAGTGATGTCACTGCGCTCACCAGGTCCTTTTCTCTCAGGTCCTGAAAGAAGACAAGCTGGGCTGCGCGAACAAGTGGATGAGGTGAGTTAAATTATTATTAATTTTTTTTTTAACCCCTCCATCCCTAATTTACTTAGCATTCTGTATTAAGAATGCTATTATTTTCCCATGTTATAAGGGAAAATATTAAAATCTACAGAATACCTAACCCAAAACCGAACTTCAGTGAAGAAGTCTGGGTTTGGGTACCACATTTAGTTTTTTTTCACGCACGTGCAAAATGCATTGCACACGCGCAGAAAAAACTGAAGAACCCAATGCAATCGCATACAAAACTCACCCCACCCGCAGGCAAAAATCGCACAATTTTCCCGCGACGCACCCGCATCCTATCCGGCCCTCACACACGACGCCCGTGTGAAAGAGGCCTTACAGAAATTCGATCAGAGCGGAAGCGTCCTTGTACTATACTAAACATTAGTCCAGTTAGGCTACATTCACATATGTGTTTGTAATTCCAATATTCTGTTCCAGCAAAAAACGGAATATCCAAAATGCTGCGATATTATGTCCTGAACAAGTCCAGTTTTTGTGCCGGATCCCGTTACAGTGAAGGGAATCTATCGGGCACCGATAGTGTTGGGCATATGCCGGATACAGCAATTGCAGTATTCTGCTCCTTTGCCGGAATAGAATTCCAGACTTATAAGTGCATAAGCGCATTATAAGTGCCTAACTGAGCACATGAAGTGGCACACTTACTAAAGACTGGCATTTGTTATGCCAGTCTTCGTAAAATTTCAAATGGATAAGATGCTCCAAATTTATTAGCAAGAGCTGGCGTTGACATTAGTTATAATTCACACCTTTTTATGGCGTATAAAAGGGGAGATCCAGCACCTAATTTTTGACCCTCATAGGTAGGTTCATATTCTGTTAATGGCTAGCTGTTTGATACTAATTCATATACTTAGCAGCATATGTCTTTAGGTTTAGGAATGGTAATAGTCTCTATACATCTCCATATGGGTGATTGCATTTAGAATGATAACGCCTAGTGCACCCCAGCTTTATAGTTTAAAAGAGCTTACCTTCCTGCTGACATATACCATTGATGGTCCTTTCTATGTTAAATAGTCCTGTATAAGTAATAGGTGCTTTAGTTATTAGATTCCTTTATCACAAAGGCTCATTATTATTGGTCTAATTCAATGTTATAATGGTATAATCATGTTTACAATTACGATTGTTCAATAAAGATCATGTATAATTTTTAAAAAATGTAATGGGATTTTGTGTACTCATTTAGTGAAGTTTATTATTGATATTTCTGAGTATCCCGGTAACAGTTTAGTTACTTATTTTGACCGATTAGGTATTGTTTCTGATGGCGTATATTATGTAAAATGTGTCAGGCGTACCCTTCTGCGAAGGATACTTTTACACTTGTGTTGTTAATTCCGGTATTGATATCGGAATTAAAAGGATCTGTTTTGATCCTTGAGTATGCATCCGTTCCGTTAGGATGCGGTTGTGTGAAATCAAAACGGATCAGTCACTGAATACATTGAAAGTCAATGGGTGAGGGTCCTGTTTTTTTTCAGAGGCAAATACGTGTTTTTTTTCATTTTTATGACCGGACACAAATCCGCAGCATGCAGCGGTCAAGAAACGGAATGCTGCCGGAACGGAAGACATCGTGATGCATTCTGAACGGATCTCTTTCCATTCAGAATGCATGAGGACTAAATGGAAAAGTTTTTTTCTGGTATTGAGATCCTCTGCCGAATCTCAATACTGGAAAGCAACGCAAGTATGAAAGTAGCCTTAGGCCGCATTCACACATACGTGGATTTTCATGGACCGCGGTCCAAGGAAACCCGGCTTGCCGTCCTGCTGAGTGCGCAAGCGCATGGTGTCATTGGTTGCTATGACGCCGTGCGCTTCATGCTGCCGCCACTATACAGCAATGGTCTATTTGAGTGTATTACTGTACAGCGGCGGTGGCACGAAGCGCACAGCGTCATAGCAACCAATGACGCCGTGCGCTCGTGCACTCAGCAGGACGTACTAGTACTAGTGTGTCTGTTGTACTGTCTTGTACCTAATCATTTATTTAATCCTTAGGTCCCTAGAAGTCATTGCTGGATTGGAAAGTAACAGCAGAATATTCACTGTACATGTCCAGGGATTGCTGCAGTTACAGGTAGGAATCTGTCTCTGGTTCTAGTATCTGAGCAGTGTTTATCCCTGTTATGTGTGACAATGTTTAGTTCTGTTATTAGAGTCCTGTGCGTTTCTGTGATTTGTAGAACGTATGGCACGAGGATGAAGCCGCTGTGTGGCCACTTACTGTTTTTCCCTGTTAAATACACTATTTGCTTCTGTCATTTCTATTATTTATTGTACTATTAGTAGTTGCTTCAAGCGTTGTTCACTTTATCCTTGTCATTTCTTCTTCGTGGCTTCGTGTGTAGACACTATATGGTAGTTTTGTGCAGGCAACATAACCATGGCCCCATTGTTTTATCACTCTACAACATTTATTTATTTTTATAATATTTTATATATATTTATTATTTGCACAGTGTATGACACTCCGCTGCGGAGTATCTTGGCGCTATATAAATAAAGATTAATATTATTATTATTATGACACCATCATTTTTGCATTGTTCGGCCTGTGTGGCCTAGTCTTTTATAAACTTTTTTTTTATATTTTTATACTTTAGTCTACATGGTTTCATTATGTGGAAAGTACTCCACGTGGGACGTATATCTCTATGCCTTGACTGGTGTGTACCGGGCCTACTCTTCAGATCCAGTCTGGCCAATAAGGAAGGTCCAGGCCAGGGACAGACTCAGAACTTAAAGTGGTTACATGTTGTAGGCGGTTCAAATTGAATGAAGGTGGGGTAACACAAGTAGGCAGGTAAAACAAAATTAGGACAACAGAAGTAGGTGGGGCCAGCAACACTGTAGTGCAGCACAAAACACCGCCCCAGCAGAACCAAATATGACAGTGCAGCACAAAACACCGCCCCAGCAGAACCAAATATGACAGTGCAGCACAAAACACTGCCACCTACACTACAGTATTCAGCTGCATTACTGTCCTAAAGATGGTGATACAGTTGAATTCAGGAGGGGGACCTGCGGCTGCTAGCCAGGGACATAATAGGTACCTCATGTTCCTAGCATTAGTGTTGAAAGCATCCGATCGTTAAGTACCCAGCGGCCGTGAGGAGGGCTCAGGTGGCCCACTGGGCATCAGTCCACTGAGAAATTTCCCTGACGGGTCTATGGCCAGTCCGTCACGCCAGGCAATTAATTATCATATACTGTTTCTAAGATGCTTTTTCTAGCTTGTAGATATATTGATTCCCTATAATTTTGTATCAACTGTGAATAGAAACATCCCCCTTTATGTTAAGGACCTATAATTCAAGTTAGACCCCTGTACATTAAAATGAATTATAGCTTCATCAGCCGTAGCTCCCGTTGACTTTAGGACCAGAGCAGAGCCATAACAGCCAGTAAACTAGACCATAAAACCTGATGAATAACCCCTTTATTACCGTTAACTGTCCGTTCAATTATAGCTGCTTGGGGAAGCGATATATAGCTTTCTCAGTTTTCATTTTAAGTCCAAGGCACTTTGTGGAGTTACTCTACGTTTCCCAAGATGCCATTCACTTTGGTATTTTGGTATTTCAAGTGCCCCACAAGGCTGATCTATAAAGAGAATTCCTTTAGCCTGTGTTTATTTGAAACTTTTCGTTTCATTGAAAACCTTGGAATCATAAAATTCTGCAGAGCCATCCTTTCTTCAGTTACTTTTCTGGAACATTAGTAGTTGTCTCCGTGAGACAGCTAAAACTTACAGTTATTGTTTTTGGACGCCCCAGACACCATCCAGTGAGCCATTAGATACTCATCGTGGCATTTGTTATTCTTATGGATGAGCATCTGTAAAAATTTGATTTGCTACTTTGCATTGGTTCCAAGAAATTGGACTGGAAACTGTTTTCTTAACGACAGTTTATAAAAGCAACGAACCGTGTAGATGTGCCGTATGCAAATACCAGTACAAGCGCCTTCATTCAATAGTCTGGAGGGGCCGTGGAGGCAATGAGTGATTTTACCAAACACATTGAGATGTATATATTGAAAAATCCATAGAAAATGCGCTCACAAGGAAAATGTTTATTTCAAGGTATGACATCTTGATTCTCAAACAAACTCGCCTGGGAACCTTACATAAACACTGCAAGGAAGTGAGCTCTTTATCGGCAGGGGGCTCATTACTACAATCGCTAATTTTGCCACCCAAGGTTATAAGAAAAGTAAAAAATGTAATATATGATATCATCAGAAAAATACTTGTTTAAAGGGCATCTGTCAGCAGATTTGTCCCTATGACACTGGCTGACCTGTTACATGTGCACTTGGCAGCTGAAGGCATCTGTGTTGGTCCCATGTTCATATGTGCCCGCATTGCTGAGAAAGTTAAGTTTTAATATATGTAAATGAGCCTCTAGGAGCAACGGGGGCGTTGCCATTACTCCACTGTGATTGACAGGGCCAGGCAGTGTAAGCATCATCACGCCTGGTCCTGTCAAAGTGCAGAGGGCGCGGCAGTAGCAGAGAGAGCTGAGCCTCTAGGTGTAATGGCAACGCCCCTGTTGCTCCTAGAGGATCATTTACATATATTAAAACATCATGTTTCTCAGCTATGCAGCACATATGAACATGGGACCAACACAGATGTCTTCAGCTGCCAAGTGCACATGAAACAGGTCAGCCAGTGTCATAGGGAGAAATCTGCTGCCCTGTAAATTAAGTTTTTGTGTTAAACATATTTTTAAGAATTTTTGGTGATAATACTTGTAATTATCTATGTCCCTATATGTTTTATTTTTTAAAATCCCCAAAAATTCTGCAGTTTTCAGACTGGCCACAAATCCCCAAAAATTCTGCAGTTTTCAGACTGGCCACTAAGTCTACTTTCACACTAGCGTTTTGGCTTTCTGTTTGTGAGATGCGTTCAGGGCTCTCACAATCGGTCCAAAATGGATCAGTTTTGCCCTAATGCATTCTGAATGGAAAGGATCCGCTCAGAATGCATCAGTTTGGCTCCGTTCTGTCTCCATTCCGCTTTGGAGACGGACACCAAAACGCTGCTTGCAGCTGTCCGTCTGATGAAACTAAGCCAAACGGATCCATCCTGGCACACAATGTAAGTCAATGGGGACGGATCCGTTTTCTCTGACACAATCTAGCACAATAGATATATATATATATATATATATAGTTGAAGAAAAAATGGCGGCACTGGTGCTTTAAGTTACAAAAGGTAGGGTGCACGTCCCGAGGGGAATAGGCTTCTTACCCCAATTAGTAAATCCGGAAAAACGAGAGGCACTCCAATGAAAAAGAAATAGTGAACCTTTATTCACCCAGGTGCAACGTTTCGGCTCTGCTCTTGAGCCTTTTTCAAGCATAAATACAACTCCACAACACAGCCTTAAATACAGGTGAATTAATTAACAAATAGATCATGTGGTCATACTCCACCCAGTGGGTGTGACAAAATCGTAACCATGACAGAATGCACAGTGTTGCATTCTGTCATGGTTACGATTTTGTCACACCCACTGGGTGGAGTATGACCACATGATCTATTTGTTAATTAATTCACCTGTATTTAAGGCTGTGTTGTGGAGTTGTATTTATGCTTGAAAAAGGCTCAAGAGCAGAGCCGAAACGTTGCACCTGGGTGAATAAAGGTTCACTATTTCTTTTTCATTGGAGTGCCTCTCGTTTTTCCGGATTTATATATATATATATATATATATGTATATACGATACTATACACTTTATTGATCCAGAGGGAAATTTCAGTATCATACAATACAATATATAAAATGGACATTGACAATAAGGCATTGTCACAGCTTATATACTCCCCCTCCCTGCACAATGACTTCTAAACTGGCCACAGAGCTGTCTAGAAAGTCTTCCATAGAATGCAATGAACGGCTACTAATGGTCCATGTGGCTGCTGTAAAGTATATTTTTTAATGCATCTAACAGCGGTTCTGGCAAGATGTCAGCTACACTATCTGGTTTTATTTAGTAAAAGAACATATAGGTAATACATTTCCTTTTAAATATGGTCACTCTAAGGCCTCTTTCACACGGGCGTCATATTTTTGGCCCGGATAAGAGGCGTGTGCGTTGCGGGAAAATGCGCGATTTTTCTGCGTTTGTGCAAAACATTGTAATGCGTTTTGCACTTGCGTGAGAAAAATCGCGCATGTTTGGTACCCAAACCCGAACTTCTTCACAAAAGTTCGGGCTTGGGATTGATGTTCTGAAGATTGTATTATTTTCCCTTATAACATGGTTATAAGGGAAAATAATAGCATTCTGAATACAGAATGCATAGTAAAACAGCGCTAGAGGGGTTAAAAAAATAATAAAAAAATTAACTCACCTTAGTCCACTTAATCGCGAAGCCCGGCATCTCCTTGTGTCTCCTCTGCGCTGAACAGGACCTGGGGTGAGCTGCTCCATTAAATAGAGGTTAAGGACCTATGATGACGTCACTCCGGTCATCACATGGTACGTCACATGATCTTTTACCATGGTGATTCACCATGGTAAAAGACCATGTGATGACCGGAGTGACGTCATCAAAGGTCCTTAACTGGTATTTAATGGAGCAGCTCACCCCAGGTCCTGTTCAGCAGAGGAGACACAAGGAGATGCCGGCTTCGCAATCAAGTGGACTAAGGTGAGTTAAATTTTTTTTAAAATTTTTTTAACCCCTCTAGCGCTGTTTTACGATGCATTCTGTATTCAGAATGCTATTATTTTCCCTTATAACCATGTTATAAGGGAAAATAATAATGATTGGGTCTCCATCCCGATCGTCTCCTAGCAACCGTGCGTGAAAATCGCACCGCATCCGTACTTGCTTGCGGATGCTATGCGATTTTCACGCTTCCCATTCACTTCTATGGGGCCTGCGTCGCGTGAAAATCGGACAATATAGAGCATGCTGCGATTTTCACTCAACGCACAAGTGATGCGTGAAAATCACCGCTCACGTGCACAGCCCCATAGAAATGAATGGGTCAGGATTCAGTGCAGGTGCAATACGTTCACCGCACGCATCGCACCCGCACGGAAAACTCGCCCGTGTGAAAGGGGCTTAAGGTTTCATGCACCGCCGTTGGACGGCCGTTCTGTGCAGTGGGCCGGACCCATTCAATAAAATATTTTTTTGCAGTTTGGAACCACGGAAAGAAACACCACGGAAGCACCCGTAGTGCTTCCGTGACTCCGTTCCGCATCTCCGGAATTGCAGACCCATTCAAGTGATGCGGGGTGCGGCCGTGGATTGCCCACCCACCATTTGCAGGCCATGGCCGCCAAGCGGCCATGTGCATGAGGCCTAACAGGGACAGTTGGGGACTGAGTACTTTTTTTTTTTTTTTATTCTGTTTATTTGGAGCAGATTCATCAAAAAGAAACAAGGCACAGGTCATGTACCCACATATCATACATTACACATACTTTCCCCCCATGGTCTCCAGAGAAATCCAGGGGGTCACAAACAGTTACATGAGGAACATGAGTTTAGTATACATGAATCTGACTGCATTTTTCAATTTTCCTGAAAGAAGTAAAAGCAAAAAGAAGCCAGAAAGAAATAAAGAAAAGAAAGGAAAGAGGGGGGAGGGACAGAAATAGGGGGGGGGGGGGAGGCAGGACTATACTGCCAGGGGTCCCAGGGTATTACCCAGAGAAGCTTTAAGATACCATGAGGTATACTGAAAGGGCTTCACCAGTTCCCTAGTCTCTGGCGGACTAAAGTGCGCGGCAATAAAAGTACGCCATTTATTAAAGAATTTGGAAGCTGAACCTTCTTTGTGCCTAGACGCTTCAATCCTTTCAAATCCCAAAAGAACTTTCAATTCAGAGACCACATCAGGGATGTCTGGCATGGCATCTGTAAGCCATCTTTGGAGCAAGACTCTTTTGGCTACTAATAAGACTGAGTGCAACAAAATCGGGATCCGAGTTTGGTTCACCGGGCGGATATAATGGAAGACCAGGGCCTGGGGTTCCATAGGCAATTCCACCGACCAGTTCTTCTTAATATAATCTATCACAGCGGCCCAAAATTTGACTACCTCAGGACACGTCCAAATGCCATGCCAGAAATCCGTAGCCGCCAACTTACAATTGGGACAATGTGTGATACGATCCGGAAACTGGGGAGAGGCCGGAAAGTTAAAACCATAGATTGCCCGATGCATCATCCTAAAAAAAGTTTCACGCCAAGTCTCACCTATCACGCACTGGCGTACCTTACTCCAACCTTCCAGGATCTTTACCCCAATCTCATCATCCATGGTGATGTGTTCCCATTTCTTAAAAAGTGTGGAAGCCTTGACCTTCGTGAAATTTCCTGAAAAGGCCCTATACAGCCTAGAGAGAGAAACTGTTTGGGGGGAGAAACTGAGGACTTCATCGAAGGAATTCTCCCTCGACAAATCGCGCAATCTATGTGAACAGAAACCCACAATCTGCATTATTTGCAGGAAATGGGAATCCAGCAGAGCGTATTTTTCCTTCAGTTCTTTTGGAGTCAGCCAGCGTTTGTCCCCCAGATGCATCAGATGCTCCGCCCTAGTCAAACCCCTAGATATCCACAGCTCAGGAGGTCTCAAACTAGTTCCGGAAGGGAATTCTGGATGACCCCATAACGGCATCCATTTGGAGATTGCATGAGGCAAGTTAAATGTCTTCCTAACCGCCTTCCAGGTTGCTATCGTATCTCTCAATAAAAGCGAAGATTTAATATCCCCAGGCAATGCAGACAGGTTAGAGTGAAGGCACGACACCAAGTTCCATGGGGCAACCAGATTTTGTTCCACCTCCCTGTTAGAGAAAAGATCCGTGTTGTGTACCCAGTCGGATACGTGACGCATGAGACATGCTAGATTGTATCCCCGTATATTCGGGAATTTTACTCCTCCCTCATAGCATAAGCTTCGAAAGAGAGATACGAGGGCGCCTGCCAGACCACAAAAACTTAGTAAAAGCCTTATTTAGTGCAGTGACATCTGTATGTTTCAGTAGGATCGGAAGTGTCTGGAGAGGGTAGAGCAGCTTAGAAAAACTCATCATCTTGATGAGCTGGCACCTCCCCTGCAGGGATAAGGGGAGTGAATGCCATCTCTCTAGTTCAGAAATTATTTTCGTTATGAGGGGAGGATAATTTAGCAAATACAGTGACCCCGGGAGCTTACCGATCTTGACCCCCAAGTACGTAACCTGTTTCTTAACAACAGATAAAGAGAGACCAGCATCCCGCCAAAGCTGCGGTGGGTTAGCGGCATGTAGCTCAAGAATCTCACTTTTAGACGAGTTTATTTTATACCCCGAGAAGGACCCAAAAAAACTCAGGAACTCCATTAAGGGGCCCAAGTGACGCTGGGGGGTATCCATGAAAATCAAAAGATCATCAGCATACAAGGTTAGTTTGACCTCCTTCTTGCCTATGGTAATGCCCTTGTATAAGTCAGAATCCTCTAGAAATCTGGCTAAAGGCTCGATGGCTAGGTCAAAAAGAGGGACTGAGTACTTGTATGTAGCACTTAGTATTTACAAGGTGATATTACTGTTAAATGCTATGGAAACCTTTGGGGACATTTCTCTCAGCTTGGGCTACAAATCATTTTTTTTAATAGGTCTTTCATCTACATCTTTCACTTTCACTGCATCTATAGATTGTTCTCTGACTCACACTGGATCCGTCAGGGAGCTGCAATGATGGCTACATCTGTAGCCCTTATCTCTGAACTCCTGACATATAGCTAAACTCTTATCAAACTGATAAGCATATAGTACTTTGACCTTGTTTAGATCAAACATGAACTACGAGTATAATCTTGCGAACACACCTTTAACAGGTATTGCAGCACAATAAAAAAATCTCGGACATGGCCTGCAAATTGTTAAAAAATTAAAGGGTTTATACTCACCTCACTGTTCCTGCCTCTGCTTCTAACAGTGCTTAGGTTCCTGGCCCTGTTCTCTACATTGCAAAAAATGGCTGGGAATGCCGCTCAGCCAATCACTGGCTGCATTGATAACCCGCCTCAGCCAGCGATTGGCTGAGTGGAAACCCCAGTCACTTCCTGCTATACTGGGACAGGCGCAGGAAGTGGCGCGCAGCAGGGATCCAGGTACCATCAGAATGGCAGTAATTAGTATCAGTGAGTACAAGCTCCTTTTTTTTTTTAACCATTTGCAGGCCATGCCCAAGCTTTTTTTTTATTGTCCTGGATTACCCCTTAAAGGGAAACAGTAAACTGTAAATATATGGTAAAAGGCTGAACTGTAAGTATATAATATAAGCAGGAATACAGTTTTCATAAATATGCTAATTTCTGTCTATTCTTTTTTATATTTACAGAGTGGGCAATATACGTCTATATTTATCGACAATGGTGCAGGGGCACCAATCACCGTCCAAAATGGCTCAGATTTTATGGGCATTTTCATGGGGCTGTAGATAAGATCCAAGGAGAGGCATCCAACTCCAGATCATCCTTAACCCTCCGATGTACACATTCACTCTGCAATGGAAGAAGCTTTCACAATAGCTGTTACCTGGGACCATCTCTTGTGTTACTGCTTAGTAACTGCTGCAATGCAAGAAGGAAACTTACTGACCCCCCCCACTGCTTGGTACATCTCCTTCTGAGCCTTACATTGCCATAGAGGCCAGCCATATAGCTCTGTAATGCAACATATAGTAGGCCCCCGCTGTCAGGGGAAGGGTTAATATTTACATGTCGGACTATGTAAAAACTAGTAACATTTAGGAGTCCTTTTCGTCATTGTTTGTTGGTGTTCGGTACATGTTATAAGAAGACGGGGGCATGAAGAAACATACAGGAGGAATGTCTAGAATGGACTAAGTCAATGGACACTATGCAAAGATATTGATGGCTGATTTAAAAGGGATCCACAGGAGGGTGCTGCTGATGTGCAATGTTGCGGGACTGGCGGCATTCTTTGCGTCACATGACATAATCGGATAAGGACTTGTCTCCAATCATAAGCAATGACACTTGTATTGATTTCTACATTATAAAATATTGCTTAAATGCCTGTAATTTAATAAAGAAAACAGTCACATTATACTATGACAACTATATACAATTATTTTTGTGTTTTTTGGTTGTTTGGTCGATATAACTCAACAGAATGTTAAGTAAAGCATGAACTGATAGAAAGTTATAAAAGCATAGTTATTCGTGGTAGGTGGTCCGTGCGCCTTCCCTGTCGGTTTGCTGGTGGTCTTGTCGTGTCCTGGTTTCTAGGTGTCAGGAGTTGTGATACAACCCTTATGTTTCTGAGATGCCCACTTGTTGACTTGGATATAGCTACAACAACATTCTTGACGTTATAGGTATTACATTCCACACCGGTAACAGAATCAAATTAAAGATTTAGATTACATATGTGTTAATATGAGGTAGTTGCCCAATATTTATAGTTTAATGCTGGCAGCATGGGCCCGAGAGGACTCAAGGCCTGCCACAGTAGAGTTCGGCTTATCATGAGAAAGACCTCTCTTGCCCACCCGCTGCTCATTGACAGTTTTCTCAGTGAGGATTGAGCTGCCAATCATTGGAAAGAGAGTAAGCTCATGAATAAACCGGACTCTTTTCTGGAAACCTGTGACTCTTCTAGGGCATGTGCTACCAGCATAAACTGTATGTACTCTGCCACCACTTCATATTAGCACATGAGTGATAAGCTGCTGAAATGAGTACCTCTGTCACTAGTTTATGTTGCTCTCTATAAAGGACATCACATATTTCCTTCAAACACAAGGGCGGATAATGGGGGGGGGGGGGGGGGGTCACCTGGCCGTGGGGCCTCCACCGGCCCTCACTTAAAAAAATTATTCACAGAACTGATAGTTATTAAAAGGGTTATCCAACTCTTTGTAACTGATAAACTATACTCCGGATAGGTCATCAGCATCTGATCTGTTGGGGTCCGGCTACCGGGACCCTCACCGATCAGCTGTTTGAAGAGGCGCTGTGGCCTTCTCACTGCTTATCCTAGGCCAATGACATTACTATCGGTCACGTAGCCTAGGCGCAGCTCAGCTCCTCAGAAGAGAGTCAGACAACTTCTAGTCTAACAATCTCTGTTACCACTACCACCATCTAGGCTTACTTCTTATGCACTGTGGTTGAATATAGCAGGTCAGTGCCACAACTCAATATTTTGCCCACCGTCCTTTACCAATGCTGGTCTGGCTGTACAAAGGCATGTCCTTGACCTTCATTGACAAATACAGGTTTGATCGGATGTCCACAATTGTCCAGCGGCTTAAAAAAATGACAGAGGGGTTAAATGATGAGAAAAGGGGAAGAATAGCTTGATCAAATGAAGCAAGCAACTCAGCTCACTGTACCACTGTCACCACCTTTCCAATGCCTTCTGGGGTCCCCTGATGGATTGTACTTTCTCGACACCCAGGAAATGCCCACTTAGCTAATCACTGTGACCAGTGGGGGACGCGGAAAAAGTTGATGGATTATATGTTTTATATTTTATACCATTCTTGCTCTTTTCTCAGAATTTTTTATTTATCAGGCAACCCATTTAAAGGAGTTTCTGAGATTTTAAATCCCCCCCCCCCCCCCAGCCAGTGGGACTTATGAAGAGAAACCTACATACTTGCTTCCTGCTGCTAGGTTCCAGCTCCGGGACAGTCTGTACTGCACAGGGTCAGCTTCACCTCTGCAGCCAATAACTGACCTCAGTGGTGACTAGGGCTTGCTAGTATTTACCAGCATAGCCAGTATTTCTGATACAAAGCCACTGCCGCTATTGTTTTTTTTACCGGCATTTATAAATGCCAGTATTTTTCTATGAAAGATTTTGCACATGCAAGGTCAATGATTTGCAACTTCTGATTCCTTGGTATGGTGCCAGCAGGAAGCTGGATGGGAGGAGATTAGGTGTAGCAGTGAGGGAATAAAGATGATTGGTTGTCAACAGCCCCAGCGAAATGATGAATAGGAGGAGTCAGACCAGTGGCGGATCCAGAGCCTGGTCTCGGGAGGGGCACTTCCAGATTATTTTCTCCCTGCCGCCACAAAACAATGGTGCTTATAGAACAGACTACACAGTGTAGAGGTATACTGTATATTGTGTGGCACAGTGTAGCGGTATACTGTACATTGTGTGGCACAGTGTAGAAGTATACTGTATATTGTGTTGCACAGTGTAGGCCAGTGATGGCTAACCTTGGCACTCCAGCTGTGGTAAAACTACAACTCCCAAGATGCCCCCCTTTCTTGGCTGCTCTCAGAACTCTATAGAAATAAATGGAGCATGCTGGGAGTCGTAGTTTCACCACAGCTGGAGTACCAAGGTTAGCCATCACTGGTGTAGGCTATATGTGTATAACATAAACATATTTCACATGAAAACTTACAGTTACTTGGCTTGGCCCTTGGGGTTCTCGGACACCACTTCAACACTTGGCCGGAGCTCGCCGGAGCTGTTGTGTTTTATCCTAATGAGAAAGATTTCATAATAAGGATTTGGAGAAGGGGCAGATGGATAGCAGAGCAGGGAGAGGCTGGTGCTGCTACTAGGGGGTCATACCATGGGGGAGTAATAAAGCCCACCATAATGCCCGCCCCCCAGTAGAAATAATTCTCCTTATAATGTGACAGTGCAAAAAATACCCCCTTGTAATGCCCCCAGTTGAGCTAATGTCCCCATAGTGTGCCAGTATAAAATACCCCTATATAGTGCCCCCAGTAAATGCCCCCATAGTGCTCCTCCCCCCTTCCTCCTAGTGCCCCCCCTAATGTACCAGTAAAAAATGCCCCATATATAGTGCCCCAGTAGATGCCCTCAGTGTCCCCCATAATTTGCAAGTATAAAATGCCCCCTTCTTAGTGCCCCCGTAGATGACCCCATAGTACTCCTCTCCCAACTTCCCCATAGTACCCACCATAATATGTCCCAGTATAAAATGCTACTGTACAGAGCCCCCCATATAAAATACCCCTTCTTTGTGGCCTCAGTAGATGCCCCTATAGTGCCCTCAATAAAGTGCCAGTAATAAGTGCCCCCAATAATGTGCCAGTAAAATGTGCCCCCATAGATGCCACCCAATCATGTGCCAGTAATAAGAGCCCCCATCATGTGCCAGTAATAAGAGCCCCCCCATCATGTGCCAGTAACAAGAGCCCCCCCATCATTTGCCAGTAACAAGATCCCCCCAACCATGTGCCAGCAATAAAAGCACACCCCATCATGATGGGGGGGCTCTTGTTACTGGCACATGATGGGGGGGGGGCTCTTATTACTGGCACATGATTGGGGGGCTCTTATTACTGGCACATGGTGGGGGGTGCTCTTATTACTGGCACATGATGGGGGCTCTTATTACTGGCACATGATGGGGTGCTCTTATTACTGGCACATGATGGGGGGGGGGCTCTTATTGCTGGCACATGATGGGGGTGCTCTTATTACTGGCACATGATGGGGGGGCTCTTATTACTGGCACATGATGGGGGGCTCTTATTACTGGCAGATGATGGGGGGCTCTTATTACTGGCAGATGATGGGGGGGCTCTTATTACTGGCAGGTGATGGGGGGCTCTTATTACTGGCACATGATGGGGGGGCTCTTATTACTGGCACATGATGGGGGGCTCTTATTACTGGCACATGATGGGGGTGCTTTTATTGCTGGCACATGATTGGGGGGGCTCTTGTTACTGGCGCAGGATGGGGGGCTCCTATTACTGGCACATGATTGGGTGGCACCTATAGGGGCACATTTTACTGGCACATGATGGGGGGGCTCTTATTACTGGCACATGATGAGGGGGTATGTACTATGTTACTATTATTATTGGGGGCACATTTTACTGGCACATTATTGGGGGCACTTATAACTGGCACATTATTGGGGGCACTATAGGGGCATCTACTGAGGCCACAAAGAAGGGGTATTTTATATGAGGGGGTCTGTACAGTAGCATTTTATACTGGGACACATTATGGTGGGTACTATGGGGAAGTTGGGAGAGGAGTACTATGAGGTCATCTATGGGGGGCACTAAGAAGGGGTATTTTATACTTGCAAATTATGGGGGACACTGAGGGCATCTACTAGGGCACTATTTATGGGGCATTTTATACTGGTACATTATGAGGGGCACTAGGAGTAAGGGGGAGAGGAGCACTATGGGGGCATTTACTGGGGGCACTATATAGGGGGATTTTATACTGGAACATTATGGGGGCACTATGGGGACATTAGCTCAACTGGGGGCATTACGAGCGGTATTTTTTGCACTGTCACATTATAGGGAGAATTATTTCGGGGGGGGGGGGGGGGGCATTATGGTGGGCTTTATTACTCCACCATGGTATGACCCCCTAGTAGCAGCACCGGCTCTCCCTTCTCTGCTATCCCTCTGCCCCTTCACCAAATCCTTATTATGAAATCTTTCTCATTAGGATAAAACACAACATCAGCTCCGCCGAGCCCCCGGCCAAGTGTTGAAGTGGCGTCCGAGATCCCCAAGGGCCAAGCCAAGTAATTGTAAGTTTTCATGTTAAATATGTTTATTATACACATATACCATACACTGTGCCACACAATATACAGTATACCTCTACACTGTGTAGTCTGTTCTATAAGCACCATTGTTTTGTTGCGGCTGACAGAAAATAATCTGGAAGTTCCCCTCCTGAGACCAGGCTCTGGATCCGCCACTGTGGCAGCCAGGCAGAAGTGGCTGATGGACTTCTGCCAACCACCAACCTGAGTCAGGGACTGAGTCTGGTCTAGGAACTGTTGGTGGACATCCAGGGGAATCCTGAGAGCTGCATCTACAATCCGATGAGAAGGAAAGACTAAGAACGATGTGTATATTTTGTGGCCATTGCTGGGTTGCCAACTTGTCACCTTTCCCAACAAAAAATACCAGCCAAGTTTACACAGGTAAAAATGAGTTGTGGTCTTGAGGGGTATGGCTTTGCATGAAATCTGCAGACAGCAAACAAGGAACATATGGCAGCACACCATTACTCATGGAAACAATAGAACTAGGAATTAGAGATTATTCTACAAGACATTTAAAATGGAAGCTCTTTGCACACATTTTTGATCAAACATGTGTCGGGCCCATCTACCGATGTCAAGATGGCTTCTCAACATTGTAGGCTTAGGTTAGGCCCATCTGCAGAAGCCACCTTGACGCCACAACGGAGAGTATAGCAGTGATGCTGGTAGACTCACCTCCTGTCTTCCTTTGTTATGTTCTCTAGGCTTTTACATGTGTAGACTTGGCCGGTATTTTTTGTTGGGAAAGGTGGCAGGTTGGCAACCCTAGTGGTGATGTATCCCCAAGCTGCACATGACCTAGGCAGCGATCCAGCAGTGACTTGCAGTGACTTGCAAAGAGCTGGCTCTGCCTGCATATCTGCTCTTTGGTTTTCATAACAAGGGCTGATTTGTTTTTTACACGCAAGGCTTCCCTGTAGTAAAGTCCTCACTATCAGGCCTAGATTATAGCTCAACCAGTGGCCATTACTTTGGTGGTCTAACTCAATACTTACATATTTAATGTAGTTTTGTGCTATACCTACTGACAGAAGAATACTGTAATTAATTTCCCTTCACTAGTGAATGGCCACATATGTATGGCCACTTTCCAGGGCTGCTCTCATTATTGGGATTGGTATGGATTTTAGAAACTGGATTCCCACCAAGCATACTTTTTCATGACACATGTTAAAAGTGAATTACTGTAATACTCAATTATGTGAGAATTTGCCAGAACAAACTGAGGAATGCAGAACCTATCTTTTTTAAATGGGCAACATCACCCATTTTCCTATCCAGGTCATTGTTGATGGCTCTTCTCCGGATAAGAACATGCGCGGGTGCTGGAGAGGAGTCTCCATCTGTGGTTACAAACGGCTTTACAGAAAATACTCTTCTAATGTTACTTGTGGGTAAGTAAACATATTCAATTATGCAAATGATATTTGAAACATGGCAGTAAAAAGTATTATATAAGCATTTTGTACTCCACTAAAATATCATACTACTGAGGAAACAAGTTGAAAGACATTTCATGAAATGGATAGTTTTTCTTGGTTTGTCTGTTTTACCAGTAGAGACTTTCCTCTAGTTAAGTATGGTAGGATATCCGTTCACCATAGTGTAGGGTATTTGTATTAATACTATTGTAACACTTTAGGGAGTCTGCTTTGAACTTGGTTTAGTCCTTTTAAAATGAGTCTGTTTAGCATGGTCAAAACTGCTGACATGGGCTGGCGAGAGCAGTCCAAAAATACCTTTTGCAGAGCCTTTTCCATCCGGTGTAGTGTGAATGTGAAGTTTTGCTCTGATAAATTCTGTTTTTGCAAGTGCAATGGCGGTGGTGCTTCACTGTGAAGTGCTCTCTGATCTCTGCATTGAGCTCCTTCACAGCCCCTCCCCTCTGCTCTGAGTGACAACTGTATTTGTCTCCTGGTTGGATGTTATAGCTGTTATTCAGAGCAGAGGGGAGGAACTGTGAATCAACTCCATGCAGCGAGCACTTAACAGTGAATCTCCGCCTCCAGTGCACAAACAATCAAAATCTGGCAGAATAAAACATCATATTCATACTACTCCACAAAATCTATGTTTTGTACTGCCCTCACCAGCCTCTACCTAGTGCAGTCAGCAGTTCAGCATGATCAAAACTACTGATGACCTCCCTAGAACAAGGTTACTGTAAAAGGGTCATTGTTGTAATGTTTTATTGTTAAGTAAAATGTTCTGATTTACTGTATTTATCAACCTAATAACACTGTATGGACAGCTAAAGGCTACATTCTTGGCTCATCTCCTTATGATGCCAGGAGACAGAACTAGGTCTACCCACTAGATAGTTTTTGGAATGTAGAGTTTGTGCTTATCTGAGGAATAGAGGACCTGCAAATGTAAGCTTCTCAGAGCTAGGTCTGAGCTCAGAGAACTCTCATCCCAGAGACAATCTACAGCCAAGGAAGCATCTGCTACACAAAAATGCTTCAGACAAAGAGAATTTAGAAGGTTCAGACTCTACAAGGCCATGTACTTGAGTCAGTCATCAAGGTATTGTGCATGTTTTTGGCATAAAGATTTTGCTGCTGTGAGAGGGGACATTGCTGGTGAACCTTTCCACACTTTGAGATGGTCCGGCCAACTGTATCTTAAATCTGCACCCCTCAGTCTGGGAATTTGAAGAAACTTTTATCAAGAACGTCATCACCAGCCTAATGTTCTAAAGAGTAACTGCACTTTATTGGAGAGAGACTTATTCATACCAAGAGGCCTGGTTACTGACCACCATTCACCAACCATTGCACCTGCCCTCCTGTCTTGAACACTTATCACCAAGGGCATCCCAACTACTACCAAACAGGAGTCCCAATATCAGGGTGTCCTCCTAGGGAAAAGGGTTTACCCTTCAGTCACTGCACAGCCCCAGGGAAAGCCAGAGGGGAGATTTATACTGTAATCTGTGAGTACAACAACCACCCTCCCGGTCCACAACTACCACTTCCATCCTCCCCTTCCCTTCCCTGTGCCCACTGCAAATGTAATATCAATACTCTTAGTTTAATTAATAAATTAAAATATGTGAAAGTGCACACACGTCTTTAAACATACAATTGTGACCAAAAGTTTAGAGACCGACACAAATTTTGTTTTTTGCAGAGTAAGTATTTCAGTTTTTATGGTGACAATTTGCATTAACTAGATTGCTATGAAGAATGATCAGATGAATTGCAATAGATTTAAAAATCATTCCTTGTCATAAAAATGAATCACAAAAATCTCATATCCACTGCATTTCAGCCCTGCCACAAAATGACCTGCTAACATCCTTTCCGTGATCTTATTCATTCAGGAGAAAGTGTTAACAAGGACAAGGCAGTTGGTATCAATCTGCCACACTGATTGAATGAGCAGAGCAGACTGGTTGTTTTAAAAGGGGTGGTGCATGAAATCATTGTCTTCTGTTAACCATGGTTACCTCTAAGAAAACTCATGCAGTCATCATTGCTTTGCATCAAAGGCCTTCACAGGCAAGGCTATTGCCGCTTGCAAGATTACACCTAAATCAACCATTTATTGGATCAAGAACTTCAAGGAGAGAGGTTCTGTTGCTGTAAAGAAGGCTTAAGTGCACCCAAGAAAGTCCAGCAAGTGACATGACAGTCTCCTAAAGAGGATTCAGCTATGAGCTTGGGCCACCACCTGTGCAGAACTTTTTCAGGAATGGCAGCAGGCAGGTGTGAGTCCATCTGCACGTACAGTGTGCCGAAAGGATTTTGGAGGATGGCCTGGTGTCAAGAAGGTAGCAAAGAAGTCACTTCTCTTCAAGGAAAACATCAAGGACAGACTGACATTCTACAGGAAGTACAGGGATTGGACTGCAAAGGTAAAGTTAATTTCTCTGATTAAACCTCCTTCAGACTGTTTGAGACATTGGAAAAACCATTGCCAGGAGAAGAAAAGGCGAACGCTACCATGAGTCCTGTGTCAGGGCAACAGTAAAGCATTTGGAGACTATTAATCTGTGGGGTTCCTTCTCATCCAAGGTGGTGGGTTCACTCACAATTTTGCCTAAGAACAATGCCATGAATAAAGAATGGTATCAAAACATGCTCCAACTTCTCCCAACAATCTAGGAGCAATTTGGTGATGAACAATTTTATTTCCAGCATGATGGAGAACCATGTCAAAAGGCAAAAGTGATAACTAAGCAGCTCAGGGAACTAAACATTGAAAGTTTGGGTCTATGGCCAGGAAACACCCCAACTCACAATCCTATTGAGAACCTGAGGTCAATCCTCAAAAAGCAAGTGGACAAACAAAACACAGAAATTGTGATAAGTTCAAAACACTGATTAGATAAGAATGGATTGCCATTAGAGTTGAGCGAACACCTGGATGTTCGGGTTCGAGAAGTTCGGCCGAACATCCCGGAAATGTTCGGGTTCGGGATCCGAACCCGATCCGAACTTCGTCCCGAACCCGAACCCCATTGAAGTCAATGGGGACCCGAACTTTTCGGCACTAAAAAGGCTGTAAAACAGCCCAGGAAAGAGCTAGAGGGCTGCAAAAGGCAGCAACATGTAGGTAAATCCCCTGCAAACAAATGTGGATAGGGAAATGAATTAAAATAAAAATTAAATAAATAAAAATTAACCAAAATCAATTGGAGAGAGGTTCCATAGCAGAGAATCTGGCTTCCCGTCACCCACCACTGGAACAGTCCATTCTCAGATATTTAGGCCCCGGCACCCAGGCAGAGGAGAGAGGTCCCGTAACAGAGAATCTGTCTTCATGTCAGCAGAGAATTAGTCTGCATGTCATAGCAGAGAATGAGGCTTCACGTCAGCCACCACTGCAACAGTCCATTGGCATATATTTAGGCCCAGCACCCAGGCAGAGGAGGGAGGTCCCGTAACAGAGAATCTGTCTTCATGTCAGCAGAGAATTAGTCTGCATGTCATAGCAGAGAATGAGGCTTCACGTCAGCCACCACTGCAACAGTCCATTGGCATATATTTAGGCCCAGCACACACACAGGCAGAGGAGAGAGGTCCCGTAACAGAGAATCTGGCTTCATGTCAGCAGAGAATCAGTCTGCATGTCATAGCAGAGAATGAGGCTTCACGTCAGCCACCACTGACACAGTCCATTGGCATATATTTAGGCCCAGCACACACACAGGCAGAGGAGAGAGGTCCCGTAACAGAGGATCTGGCTTCATGTCAGCAGAGAATCAGTCTGCATGTCATAGCAGAGAATCAGGCTTCACGTCAGCCACCACTGCAACAGTCCATTGTCATAAATTTAGGCCCAGCACCCAGGCAGAGGAGAGAGGTCCCGTAACAGACAATCTGGCTTCATGTCAGCAGAGAATTAGTCTGCATGTCATAGCAGAGAATGAGGCTTCACGTCAGCCACCACTGCAACAGTCCATTGGCATATATTTAGGCCTAGCACACAGGCAGAGGAGAGAGGTCCCGTAACAGACAATCTGGCTTCATGTCAGCAGAGAATCAGTCTGCATGTCATAGCAGAGAATGAGGCTTCACGTCACCCACCACTGCAACAGTCCATTGGCATATATTTAGGCCTAGCACACAGGCAGAGCAGAGAGGTCCCGTAACAGACAATCTGGCTTCATGACAGCAGAGAATCAGTCTGCATGTCATAGCAGAGAATGAGGCTTCACGTCACCCACCACTGCAACAGTCCATTGGCATATATTTAGGCCTAGCACACAGGCAGAGCAGAGAGGTCCCGTAACAGACGATCTGGCTTCATGTCAGCAGAGAATCAGTCTGCATGTCATAGCAGAGAATGAGGCTTCACGTCAGCCACCACTGCAACAGTCCATTGGCATATATTTAGGCCTAGCACACAGGCAGAGGAGAGAGGTCCCGTAACAGACAATCTGGCTTCATGTCAGCAGAGAATCAGTCTGCATGTCATAGCAGAGAATGAGGCTTCACGTCACCCACCACTGCAACAGTCCATTGGCATATATTTAGGCCCAGCACCCAGGCAGAGGAGGGAGGTCCCGTAACAGAGAATCTGTCTTCATGTCAGCAGAGAATTAGTCTGCATGTCATAGCAGAGAATGAGGCTTCACGTCAGCCACCACTGCAACAGTCCATTGGCATATATTTAGGCCCAGCACCCAGGCAGAGGAGGGAGGTCCCGTAACAGACAATCTGGCTTCATGTCAGCAGAGAATCAGTCTGCATGTCATAGCAGAGAATGAGGCTTCACGTCACCCACCACTGCAACAGTCCATTGGCATATATTTAGGCCCAGCACCCAGGCAGAGGAGGGAGGTCCCGTAACAGAGAATCTGTCTTCATGTCAGCAGAGAATTAGTCTGCATGTCATAGCAGAGAATGAGGCTTCACGTCAGCCACCACTGCAACAGTCCATTGGCATATATTTAGGCCCAGCACCCAGGCAGAGGAGGGAGGTCCCGTAACAGAGAATCTGTCTTCATGTCAGCAGAGAATCAGTCTGCATGTCATAGCAGAGAATGAGGCTTCACGTCAGCCACCACTGCAACAGTCCATTGGCATATATTTAGGCCCAGCACACACACAGGCAGAGGAGAGAGGTCCCGTAACAGACAATCTGGCTTCATGTCAGCAGAGAATTAGTCTGCATGTCATAGCAGAGAATGAGGCTTCACGTCAGCCACCACTGCAACAGTCCATTGGCATATATTTAGGCCCAGCACACACACAGGCAGAGGAGAGAGGTCCCGTAACAGAGAATCTGTCTTCATGTCAGCAGAGAATTAGTCTGCATGTCATAGCAGAGAATGAGGCTTCACGTCAGCCACCACTGCAACAGTCCATTGGCATATATTTAGGCCCAGCACACACACAGGCAGAGGAGAGAGGTCCCGTAACAGACAATCTGGCTTCATGTCAGCAGAGAATTAGTCTGCATGTCATAGCAGAGAATGAGGCTTCACGTCAGCCACCACTGCAACAGTCCATTGGCATATATTTAGGCCCAGCACACACACAGGCAGAGGAGAGAGGTCCCGTAACAGAGAATCTGTCTTCATGTCAGCAGAGAATTAGTCTGCATGTCATAGCAGAGAATCAGGCTTCACGTCACCCACCACTGCAACAGTCCATTGGCATATATTTAGGCCCAGCACCCAGGCAGAGGAGGGAGGTCCCGTAACAGAGAATCTGTCTTCATGTCAGCAGAGAATTAGTCTGCATGTCATAGCAGAGAATGAGGCTTCACGTCACCCACCACTGCAACAGTCCATTGGCATATATTTAGGCCTAGCACACAGGCAGAGGAGAGGTTCATTCAACTTTGGGTAGCCTCGCAATATAATGGTAAAATGAAAATAAAAATAGGATTGAATGAGGAAGTGCCCTGGAGTCCAATAATATATGGTTATGGGGAGGTAGTTAATGTCTAATCTGGACAAGGGACGGACAGGTCCTGTGGGATCCATGCCTGGTTCATTTTTATGAACGTCAGCTTGTCCACATTGGCTGTAGACAGGCGGCTGCGTTTGTCTGTAATGACGCCCCCTGCCGTGCTGAATACACGTTCAGACAAAACGCTGGCTGCCGGGCAGGCCAGCACCTCCAAGGCATAAAAGGCTAGCTCTGGCCACGTGGACAATTTAGAGACCCAGAAGTTGAATGGGGCCGAACCATCAGTCAGTACGTGGAGGGGTGTGCACACGTACTGTTCCACCATGTTAGTGAAATGTTGCCTCCTGCTAACACGTTGCGTATCAGGTGGTGGTGCAGTTAGCTGTGGCGTGTTGACAAAAGTTTTCCACATCTCTGCCATGCTAACCCTGCCCTCAGAGGAGCTGGCCGTGACACAGCTGCCTTGGCGACCTCTTGCTCCTCCTCTGCCTTGGCCTTGGGCTTCCACTTGTTCCCCTGTGACATTTGGGAATGCTCTCAGTAGCGCGTCTACCAACGTGCGCTTGTACTCGCGCATCTTCCTATCACGCTCCAGTGCAGGAAGTAAGGTGGGCACATTGTCTTTGTAGCGTGGATCCAGCAGGGTGGCAACCCAGTAGTCCGCACAGGTTAAAATGTGGGCAACTCTGCTGTCGTTGCGCAGGCACTGCAGCATGTAGTCGCTCATGTGTGCCAGGCTGCCCAGGGGTAAGGACAAGCTGTCCTCTGTGGGAGGCGTATCGTCATCGTCCTGCCTTTCCCCCCAGCCACGCACCAGTGATGGACCCGAGCTGCGTTGGGTGCCACCCCGCTGTGACCATGCTTCATCCTCATCCTCCTCCACCTCCTCCTCATCCTCGTCCTCCTCGTCCTCCAGTAGTGGGCCCTGGCTGGCCACATTTGTACCTGGCCTCTGCTGTTGCCATAAACCTCCCTCTGAGTCACTTCGAAGAGACTGGCCTGAAAGTGCTAAAAATGACCCCTCTTCCTCCTCCTCCTCCTCCTCCTGGGCCACCTCCTCTTCCATCATCGCCCTAAGTGTTTTCTCAAGGAGACATAGAAGTGGTATTGTAACGCTGATAACGGTGTCATCGCCACTGGCCATGTTGGTGGAGTACTCGAAACAGCGCAACAGGGCACACAGGTCTCGCATGGAGGCCCAGTCATTGGTGGTGAAGTGGTGCTGTTCTGTAGTGCGACTGACCCGTGCGTGCTGCAGCTGAAACTCCACTATGGCCTGCTGCTGCTCGCACAGTCTGTCCAGCATGTGCAAGGTGGAGTTCCACCTGGTGGGCACGTCGCATATGAGGCGGTGAGCGGGAAGGCCGAAGTTACGCTGTAGCGCAGACAGGCGAGCAGCAGCAGGATGTGAACGCCGGAAGCGCGAACAGACGGCCCGCACTTTATGCAGCAGCTCTGACATGTCGGGGTAGTTGTGAATGAACTTCTGCACCACCAAATTCAGCACATGCGCCAAGCAAGGGATGTGCGTCAAATTGGCTAGTCCCAGAGCTGCAACGAGATTTCGCCCATTATCACACACCACCAGGCCGGGCTTGAGGCTCACCGGCAGCAACCACTCGTCGGTCTGTTGTTCTATACCCCGCCACAACTCCTGTGCGGTGTGGGGCCTGTCCCCCAAACATATGAGTTTCAGAATGGCCTGCTGACGTTTACCCCGGGCTGTGTTGAAGTTGGTGGTGAAGGTGTGTGGCTGACTGGATGAGCAGGTGGAAGAAGAGGAGGAGGAAGCCGAGAAGGAGGAGGTGGCAACAGGAGGCAAAAAATGTTGCCCTGCGATCCTTGGCGGCGGAAGGACGTGCGCCAAACAGCTCTCCGCCTGGGGCCCAGCTGCCACTACATTTACCCAGTGTGCAGTTAGGGAGATATAGCGTCCCTGGCCGTGCTTACTGGTCCACGTATCTGTGGTTAGGTGGACCTTGCCACAGATGGCGTTGCGCAGTGCACACTTGATTTTATCGGATACTTGGTTGTGCAGGGAAGGCACGGCTCTCTTGGAGAAGTAGTGCCGGCTGGGAACAACATACTGTGGGACAGCAAGCGACATGAGCTGTTTGAAGCTGTCTGTGTCCACCAGCCTAAATGACAGCATTTCATAGGCCAGTAGTTTAGAAATGCTGGCATTCAGGGCCAGGGATCGAGGGTGGCTAGGTGGGAATTTACGCTTTCTATCAAATGTTTGTGAGATGGAGAGCTGAACGCTGGCGTGTGACATGGTTGAGACGCTTGGTGACGGAGGTGGTGGTGGTGGTGTTGGTGGTACATCCCCTGTTTGCTGGGCGGCAGGTGCCAACGTTCCTCCAGAGGCGGAGGAAGAGGCCGAGGCGGCAGCAGCAGAATAGGCCGAGGCGGCAGCAGCAGAAGAGGTAGCAGGGGGAGCCTGAGTGACTTCCTTGGTTTTAAGGTGTTTACTCCACTGCAGTTCATGCTTTGCATGCAGGTGCCTGGTCATGCAGGTTGTGCTCAGGTTCAGAACGTTAATGCCTCGCTTCAGGCTCTGATGGCACAGCGTGCAAACCACTCGGGTCTTGTCGTCAGCACATTGTTTGAAGAAGTGCCATGCCAGGGAACTCCTTGAAGCTGCCTTTGGGGTGCTCGGTCCCAGATGGCGGCGGTCAGTAGCAGGCGGAGTCTCTTGGCGGCGGGTGTTCTGCTTTTGCCCACTGCTCCCTCTTTTGCTACGCTGTTGGCTCGGTCTCACCACTGCCTCTTCCTCCGAACTGTGAAAGTCAGTGGCACGACCTTCATTCCATGTGGGGTCTAGGACCTCATCGTCCCCTGCATCGTCTTCCACCCAGTCTTGATCCCTGACCTCCTGTTCAGTCTGCACACTGCAGAAAGACGCAGCAGTTGGCACCTGTGTTTCGTCATCATCAGAGACATGCTGAGGTGGTATTCCCATGTCCTCATCATCAGGAAACATAAGTGGTTGTGCGTCAGTGCATTCTATGTCTTTCACCGCTGGGGAAGGGCTAGGTGGATGCCCTTGGGAAACCCTGCCAGCGGAGTCTTCAAACAGCATAAGAGACTGCTGCATAACTTGAGGCTGAGACAGTTTCCCTGGTATGCATGGGGGTGATGTGACAGACTGATGGGGTTGGTTTTCAGGCGCCATCTGTGCGCTTTCTGCAGAAGACTGGGTGGGAGATAATGTGAACGTGCTGGATCCACTGTCGGCCACCCAATTGACTAATGCCTGTACCTGCTCAGGCCTTACCATCCTTAGAACGGCATTGGGCCCCACCATATATCGCTGTAAATTCTGGCGGCTACTGGGACCTGAGGTAGTTGGTACACTAGGACGTGTGGATGTGGCAGAACGGCCACGTCCTCTCCCAGCACCAGAGGGTCCACTAACACCACCACGACCATGTCCACGTCCGCGTCCCTTACTAGATGTTTTTCTCATTGTTATGGTTCACCACAACAACAAATATATTATTTGGCCCAATGTATTGTATTCAAATTCAGCGGGATATAAATTTGAGGCCTAGTATTTAGGCGCTGGGTGACCGGTATGGATTTAGTGACAGAATTAGACTTGGAAATGCACAGAAGCGTGTGTGTGAAGTTATTCTGAATGACCCTATGTGCACCTTCAATATGATCTACCCTTTTAGGGATAGATTTCAAATAGCTCTGATATAGCAGAAACGACTAAATTATGAAATTGCTAAATTGGGAATTGTATTTCAACCCAGAACAAAAAATGTGCTTTGACGGACACTAAATAACTTTCCCAGCCACAACAGGACAGCGGTAACGAGAGATTTAGCGGGATATAAATTTGAGGCCTAGTATTTAGGCGCTGGGTGACAGGTATGGGTTTAGTGACAGAATTAGATTTGGAAATGCACAGTAGCGGGTGTGTGAAGTTATTCTGAATGACCCTATGTGCACCTTGAATATTATATACCCTTTTAGGGATAGATTTCAAATAGCTCTGATATAGCAGAAACCACTAAATTATGAAATTGCTAAATTGGGAATTGTATTTCAACCCAGAACAAGAAATGTGCTTGAACGGACACTAAATAACTCGCCCAGCTACAGCACTAGGGACAGATTTAGCGGGATATAAATTTGAGGCCTAGTATTTAGGCGCTGGGTGACAGGTATGGGTTTAGTGCCAGAATTAGACTTGGAAATACACAGTAGCGGGTGTGTGTGAAGTTATTCTGAATGACCCAATGTGCACCTTGAATATTATATACCCTTTTAGGGATAGATTTCAAATAGCTCTGATATAGCAGAAACCACTAAATTATGAAATTGCTAAATTGGGAATTGTATTTCAACCCAGAACAAGAAATGTGCTTGAACGGACACTAAATAACTCGCCCAGCTACAGCACTAAGGACAGATTTAGCGGGATATAAATTTGAGGCCTAGTATTTAGGCGCTGGGTGACAGGTATGGGTTTAGTGCCAGAATTAGACTTGGAAATACACAGTAGCGGGTGTGTGTGAAGTTATTCTGAATGACCCAATGTGCACCTTGAATATTATATACCCTTTTAGGGATAGATTTCAAATAGCTCTGATATAGCAGAAACCACTAAATTATGAAATTGCTAAATTGGGAATTGTATTTCAACCCAGAACAAGAAATGTGCTTGAACGGACACTAAATAACTCGCCCAGCTACAGCACTAGGGACAGATTTAGCGGGATATAAATTTGAGGCCTAGTATTTAGGCGCTGGGTGACAGGTATGGGTTTAGTGCCAGAATTAGACTTGGAAATACACAGTAGCGGGTGTGTGTGAAGTTATTCTGAATGACCCAATGTGCACCTTGAATATTATATACCCTTTTAGGGATAGATTTCAAATAGCTCTGATATAGCAGAAACCACTAAATTATGAAATTGCTAAATTGGGAATTGTATTTCAACCCAGAACAAGAAATGTGCTTGAACGGACACTAAATAACTCGCCCAGCTACAGCACTAAGGACAGATTTAGCGGGATATAAATTTGAGGCCTAGTATTTAGGCGCTGGGTGACAGGTATGGGTTTAGTGCCAGAATTAGACTTGGAAATACACAGTAGCGGGTGTGTGTGAAGTTATTCTGAATGACCCAATGTGCACCTTGAATATTATATACCCTTTTAGGGATAGATTTCAAATAGCTCTGATATAGCAGAAACCACTAAATTATGAAATTGCTAAATTGGGAATTGTATTTCAACCCAGAACAAGAAATGTGCTTGAACGGACACTAAATAACTCGCCCAGCTACAGCACTAAGGACAGATTTAGCGGGATATAAATTTGAGGCCTAGTATTTAGGCGCTGGGTGACAGGTATGGGTTTAGTGCCAGAATTAGACTTGGAAATACACAGTAGCGGGTGTGTGTGAAGTTATTCTGAATGACCCAATGTGCACCTTGAATATTATATACCCTTTTAGGGATAGATTTCAAATAGCTCTGATATAGCAGAAACCACTAAATTATGAAATTGCTAAATTGGGAATTGTATTTCAACCCAGAACAAGAAATGTGCTTGAACGGACACTAAATAACTCGCCCAGCTACAGCACTAAGGACAGATTTAGCGGGATATAAATTTGAGGCCTAGTATTTAGGCGCTGGGTGACAGGTATGGGTTTAGTGCCAGAATTAGACTTGGAAATACACAGTAGCGGGTGTGTGTGAAGTTATTCTGAATGACCCAATGTGCACCTTGAATATTATATACCCTTTTAGGGATAGATTTCAAATAGCTCTGATATAGCAGAAACCGCTAAATTATGAAATTGCTAAATTGGGAATTGTATTTCAACCCAGAACAAGAAATGTGCTTGAACGGACACTAAATAACTCGCCCAGCTACAGCACTAGGGACAGATTTAGCGGGATATAAATTTGAGGCCTAGTATTTAGGCGCTGGGTGACAGGTATGGGTTTAGTGCCAGAATTAGACTTGGAAATACACAGTAGCGGGTGTGTGTGAAGTTATTCTGAATGACCCAATGTGCACCTTGAATATTATATACCCTTTTAGGGATAGATTTCAAATAGCTCTGATATAGCAGAAACCACTAAATTATGAAATTGCTAAATTGGGAATTGTATTTCAACCCAGAACAAGAAATGTGCTTGAACGGACACTAAATAACTCGCCCAGCTACAGCACTAAGGACAGATTTAGCGGGATATAAATTTGAGGCCTAGTATTTAGGCGCTGGGTGACAGGTATGGGTTTAGTGCCAGAATTAGACTTGGAAATACACAGTAGCGGGTGTGTGTGAAGTTATTCTGAATGACCCAATGTGCACCTTGAATATTATATACCCTTTTAGGGATAGATTTCAAATAGCTCTGATATAGCAGAAACCACTAAATTATGAAATTGCTAAATTGGGAATTGTATTTCAACCCAGAACAAGAAATGTGCTTGAACGGACACTAAATAACTCGCCCAGCTACAGCACTAAGGACAGATTTAGCGGGATATAAATTTGAGGCCTAGTATTTAGGCGCTGGGTGACAGGTATGGGTTTAGTGCCAGAATTAGACTTGGAAATACACAGTAGCGGGTGTGTGTGAAGTTATTCTGAATGACCCAATGTGCACCTTGAATATTATATACCTTTTAGGGATAGATTTCAAATAGCTCTGATATAGCAGAAACCACTAAATTATGAAATTGCTAAATTGGGAATTGTATTTCAACCCAGAACAAGAAATGTGCTTGAACGGACACTAAATAACTCGCCCAGCTACAGCACTAGGGACAGATTTAGCTGGATATAAATTTGAGGCCTAGTATTTAGGCGCTGGGTGACAGGTATGGGTTTAGTGCCAGAATTAGACTTGGAAATACACAGTAGCGGGTGTGTGTGAAGTTATTCTGAATGACCCAATGTGCACCTTGAATATTATATACCCTTTTAGGGATAGATTTCAAATAGCTCTGATATAGCAGAAACCACTAAATTATGAAATTGCTAAATTGGGAATTGTATTTCAACCCAGAACAAGAAATGTGCTTGAACGGACACTAAATAACTCGCCCAGCTACAGCACTAAGGACAGATTTAGCGGGATATAAATTTGAGGCCTAGTATTTAGGCGCTGGGTGACCGGTATGGATTTAGTGACAGAATTAGACTGGGATATGGCCAAAAAATAAACAGACTATTGCTGGTTAAATGCACTTGGTGTGACAGCTTCACCCTGATGTAGGCTTTAGCCAAAAAACAACCACACCATTGAGGGTTAAATGCACTTGGTGACAGGCGCAGCTTGCCCCTGATTTAGTATATGGCCAAAAAATGAACAGACTATTGCTGGTTAAATGCACTTGGTGTGACAGCTTCACCCTGATGTAGGCTTTAGCCAAAAAACAACCACACCATTGAGGGTTAAATGCACTTGGTGACAGGCGCAGCTTGCCCCTGATTTTGTATATGGCCAAAAAATGAACAGACTATTGCTGGTTAAATGCACTTGGTGTGACAGCTTCACCCTGATGTAGGCTTTAGCCAAAAAACAACCACACCATTGAGGGTTAAATGCACTTGGTCGCAGCTTGTGCTGGCGCACCACAAGACACAAAATGGCCGCCGATCACCCCAGAAAAATGTGACTGACAAACGGTCTGGGCAGCCTAAAAACAGTGAGCAATTGAGGATCAGCAGCTCAATGATCCACAGCTGCAGATCGATCAGTTAATCAAGTCCTTTGGAGGAGTTAATCTGCCTAATCTCGCCCTACTGTCGCAGCCGCAACCTCTCCCTACGCTAATCAGAGCAGAGTGACGGGCGGCGCTATGTGACTCCAGCTTAAATAGAGGCTGGGTCACATGGTGCTCTGGCCAATCACAGCCATGCCAATAGTAGGCATGGCTGTGATGGCCTCTTGGGGCAAGTAGTATGACGCTTGTTGATTGGCTGCTTTGCAGCCTTTCAAAAAGCGCCAAGAAAGCGTCACAAAAGCGCGAAGAAAGCGACGAACACCGAACCCGAACCCGGACTTTTACGAAAATGTCCGGGTTCGGGTCCGTGTCACGGACACCCCAAAATTCGGTACGAACCCGAACTATACAGTTCGAGTTCGCTCATCCCTAATTGCCATTAGTCAGGATTTGGCCCAGAAGCTGATATCCAGCATGTCAGGGTGAATGGCAGAAGTTTTAAAAAATAAAGGTCAACACTGAAAATACTGAGTCTTTGCATAAACTTGATGGGTTTCAATAAATGTTGAAAAATACTTATGAAATACTTAGAATTGTGCTTCAGCATACGATAGAAACATTTGACAAAAAGATAAAAAAATACTGAAGCAGCAAAATTTTTTGGGGGGGCCATGACTGTAATACACAAGTACTCATGGGATAGAAAGGGTCCCACAGACTCATATAAAATCTATGAGAGGAAGGTGGAGAAGAGTTATTTTTTGCTAGCAGCTATAAAGGTTTTTACAGGGAGATTTTCCAGCACTTGAAACGGAGTGCTTCTGATCCATTGAAGTGAATGTTATCTCCCATACACAGAGTGGTTCTGGACCTACATTTGCAGTGATGTACGATCAACACAAGAATTGGTGACTTATATGAGAGTCCAAAGTTCAACATCCAATATGGCAATGATTTCTAAGGCTTCAGTAAGAGCTTTTGACAGATAGGCTAAAGTAGTTTGGCTTTTAATTTTCAGCCTGAAATGCTTCCCAAATTTGTTTGACACAGAGAGTAGCAGGTTATATATCAACATGATGTTTTTTTCCAACATCTTCAGACAGAAGTTTAGGCTTTCCAGTATTTTGTTATTGTTACTTTTTTAGTGTAGAGGAATTTTTGAGCTTATGGATTGCTGCCAACCTTTCTTTGCCAAAATATAGATAGGTCTTGCTCTTGCCTCCCCTACAAGGGAGCCATAGAATTGGGTATTTATTTCTTATATTTCGATATCACTACCTATTCTGATCATAGATCAACCTTGTCCATTGGCCTAATATTGAATATCCGTAACAGTAACCTAGTAAGGCAGTTACAGAGAACACAGAGGTCTATGTGTTCATGTGTGGATTAGAATATGCTTAAATGGGATGTGTCATCATTATTACCATTTATCCTGTAACATGGCATGCTTCCCTCAAACTGGATGCATTCTCTAAAACTGGCACACTGCTACCCTACTTCTATAAAAGAGTCTAGGTTAACTTGACATCAATAATTTGACTCTTCCAAAAAACTGTAAATTATTAGCAGCAGTATGCTGGCAGTATGAACATATCGTTGGGCTCTTTTTGAAATGTTATCATCGAGAATGTATTGAGATTTCAATTGAAATTTTTCTAACACTTGAGACACAGTCACCGTAGACTACCCTTATATTTCATCTTAGACAGTCCACTGACAAAACACCAAGATGGAGGATTACATGGAGATTACACAGAGATTTCTTTATTCAGACTAACTCTAGATTTATTCTGACAACATTAAGAGTTTGTGATATTAACTTTCTTTACTTAATTGTAATGTGACTACAGTGAAATGTCGCCGCAGGTCTTGTATTACTAGATGCACCTGTTTCTAATATGAAAAGTCTCTTAAAGTCACTGACTACCTGACACTAATTACTTTACAGTTGTCTTAGAACCTGAAATCTATACATTAAGTCTCATTTTGAAACCTTTATTTAGGCCCAAACCTACTGAAATCTTAATGCTATGCTGACATCTTTAAGCTGTCTACTTTATAGAGGGTGGACTTCTTGGAGATTAGATTGATTGGTGGTGTACAACCCATTGCCTTTGAAATTTACTTCTTGTAATTTTGTGAAAAACCTTTCCCAAACCCTAAAATTTCTGTACATTCTGGTGCATTATTTTCTGCTCTATGACAGGAACCATTGTGGAATTATAACTACTGCACTTTGTCTTCACCAAGCTTATATCTCCACATGGGACCACCCTAACAGTTGGCACAAAGCAGCATTTGGCTTCTCTAACCCTGGATTTAAGTTTCAGGTTCTTAATGTGACAGTAACGTCCATGCAGACAGACTGAGTAGGTATTTGTCTTAGACAACTCACACTTATTGCTCTGGCTCTGTCTTGGCACACCATGAACTTCTTCTGTCCTCTGTTAAGGTTCTTTTATAAATAGGAAAGTATATAAATCATGGAGCTTAAGGATGGGGGTCAAGGGGCAACTAAGAGATGACAGATAATTAAACACAAGAAATGCTTTGTGGGATTTGTTTAGATTCAGAAAATAGAAAATCATTACCAGGAGATGAAAATAAAAGTTCAGTACAACGTGTAAGACGGAAGGTGGGACAGCAATGTCCCAAGATGTTCTTTAATAGTTTTACGATCAGGCTGGATATTGGTCAGTGTTGCCAACCTGAATTTGGCATCCCAAAATCACAGACAGCCAACATTTTTCTGGAACAAAATGGAAAACTATATAAAATATTAAAGATTATAGGTAATCTTTCTACTGATGGTCTGTTTGGGCTATCCAGAGCTTCTTCACTGTATGTCCGTGTACTCACGCAACCACTGCTCCTAATAGCTAGGTTAGAACAGCCTAGATGGCTGGCAATTCATCAAAACGACAATCCTGCTTCTCTCAGTCCAATGATTGGCCCCTTTCAAAGTCTGTCAGTTGGGCATGCATCACAGAGGCATGTCTAGCAGTCAATGATTTCTTACCAAGGGGTACAGTTCCAAAAGGTAGTCTGTGAGAGCCTTGGGCAGCATGAGAATCACCTTTATGTCCTCTTGTGGCAAGACCTGTTATCAGATGTGACATAACTACATGCTGAGTTCTGTAGCAATCCAACATTTCTATCTGCGTGCGTTTTTTTTCCCATTAAGTGTATATTCAATAGAGTCCACAGACCCATATTATCACAGAGAACTCAATAGAATATAGTAAACACATTCACCTTAGGCTATTTTCACACTCGCATCCGTTCAGATAATACAACCGCATGCATCCATTCAGAACAGATCCGTTTGTATTATCTTTAACATAGCCAAGACGGATCCGTCTTGAACACCATTGAAAGTCAATGTAGGACGGATCTGTTTTCTATTGTGCCAGATTGTGTCAGTGAAAACGGATCCGTCCCCATTGACTTACATTGTGTGTCAGGACGGATCCATTTGGCTCAGTTTTGTCAGACGGCTACCAAAACGCTACAAGCAGCGTTTTTGGTGTCCGCCTCCAAAACGGAATGGAGATGGAACGGAGCCAAACTGATACATTCTGAGCGGATCCTTTTCTATTCAGAATGCATTAGGGCAAAAATGATCCGTTTTGGACCGATTGTGAGAGCCCTGAACAGACCTCACAAATGGAAACCAAAACACCAGTGTGCAAGTAGACTTATAGACTTCTATGGTTTAAATTATATCTAACAAATGCATCCAAATATCCAAGAACTTTGTCAAATCTTAAAACTTTTAAACTTGTAAATATTCCAAATTAAAGGGAACCTGTCACTGGGATTTTGTGCATAGAGCTGAGGACATAGGTTGCTAGATGGCCGCTAGCACATCCACAATACCCAGTCCCCATAGCTCTGTGTGTTTTTATACTGCAATACCCAGTCCCCATAGCTCTGTGTGTTCAGGGACAGGACTCATCTCAGGTTAATTTGCATATGTATCAAATCGTTTTTTTTTCTTACACAATAAAAGCACACATAGCTATGGGGACTGAGTATTGCGGATGTGCTAGCGGCCATCTAGCAACCCATGTCCTCAGCTCTATACACAAAATCCAGGTGACAGGTTCCCTTTAACAGAATAGATTTCTCAAATTTAAAATTGATACCTTTTTCATGAAAACTAGTTTTCTGAACTAGCCAAATTATTTGGGGGCTAGTGGGTAAAGCTGGCAGAGGATAGTGAGCTTGAGGTACCTAAGACATAAGCGAAAACATTTTTTTTTTCTTCATTTTTTACTTTATAGATCAAGCACCTACTACTACTACTACTCCATAAATTCTACAATCATCTCCAGATGTGGCAACTACTATTGATCGAACACCTGACTCATATATCCCAAATAAAAGTCTAATACAGTAGAACGACTCAGCTTGTCATGGATGCTGACATCTATATCACGCACTGCCTCATGAGCCTTATGACAGCCTGGCTCAAAATAAAAGGTCTATAGATCATTATATAACTGGACGGCGTTCTCATCATGTCCCAGGATGCAAACCAGCTGGCAGAAGATGTAACACTTAACAACTGCTCCTGGTAGATCACTTATGCTGTTACGAATGTCTCAGATAAAGGCACACAGGTAATTGAACTATTAAAAACAGACCGTATCCATCAAAATAGAGTGAATCACTGAGAATGGGTGTTTTTTATAATCCATATAGCAATTTTGGCTTGGCCAAGCTAGCAGTGTAAGACTAGGGGCTTACTGAACATTCAGATGAAAGCCAAAGCAGTAGGTGCGGCTGATTATGTCTTCCAGTAACCTACTGTAATTAAAGGCATAATGGCAGTACAAAAGACGGAGGGTAAGAATAACATGTTTCCATCATGGCCAAGCTGCTGGTACTCACATCCATCAAGCAAAGACAGATGCGGATTGTCAAGAGAAAGTTTCCATCTTGATATCTCACAAAGCCAAAGGAAGAAAATATATATCAAAAGTACAGTATAAAACCCAAACACTGCACATAGACATGGTATAAAATACAACAAAAAAGCAGTACAGTACCATTAAAGAATAGCAAATGCAACCATAACAAAGTCACTAAACCTAATATTGTCCAAGTAATTATCCTTAGTTGGGTGCAGGCTTACTTTTGTATTCTTCAATGAAAATAGAGGTTGGAATTTCAGAAAAATGGCTGCCCCCATGCTCAATGATTTATCATACATTATCTTCAGAAATGTCAAGGATAGTTACATAATCTAGCCAACGGAGGTCCAACGGAGGTACAACGAAGGACAGTGCGACCTTCTCCTTGTCTTCCTTTGACTTCTACAGCACAGTGATGACCTAATTAGCACATGTATACATGGAATTACATATATGTAATACATTTATAACTGTTCATATATATTTTTCTATATCTTACTGACCATTTTACAGGTATGTGTCTACTGTTCCTAAATCTATAGGATATCTGTATGCTGAGAGGGAGGACTGAAGGAGACACTGGTCAGCATTTATCTATGCATTTAAAGGGAATATGTCTTCAGAAAATTACCTATTATTTAAATCCTGCTTTTATATAAAAATATATACCGTATTTTTCGCTTTATAAGACGCACCTGGTGATAAGACGCACCTAGGTTTTTGAGGAAAAAAATAAGAAAATAAATATTTTGAACCAAAAGGTGTGCTTTTGGTTGGTTTTGAACTAATGGTGGTCTGTGGATGACACTATTATGGGGGTCTGTGGATGACACTGTTATGGGGGGATCTGTGGATGACACTGTTATGGGGGGATCTGTGGATGACACTGTTATGGGGGATCTGTGGATGACACTGTTATGGGGGATGTCACAGCAGTCTTTACAGTACATGTAGAGTGTGTTTATTCAATCTTTAGCCAGTGGCTCTGGTTTGTTAAACTAGCATAATCTTCTGTAGAAGTACTCACTATAAAAGCGGCGGGCAGGCCGGCAGCATGACCTCACTCACTCATTCATGCTCCTCCCACTTCATGAATAGAGCAGGGGGAGCATAAATGAGTGAGAGAGGTTACACTGCCGGCCTGCCCGCCGCTTTGATAGTACTTCTACAGAAGATTACGCTAGTTTAATAAACCAGAGCCACTGGTTAAGGATTAATGGTCAGGCAGAACAGAGGAGAAGGAGATGCTCCTGCTGCTCTGGCTGTGGTGAGTGAAGGACGTGTGGGCTGGCCGCCCAATGATACTAAATGTCATGAATGGAAGAGCGGGCTGCCAGCATCATTTAGTGAAGCCGCCAGACTGCGCAAGGTGCTGCTTGGTCCCGTGATGTATGCGCGGGCTGGAGGCTTAACTGAAGGCTCTGCTGCCAGCCTGCGCTAACTCCCGCCCACCCACAGCTCAGGAGCCGTTAGTGAGAGCTCCTGAGCTGCCACAGCCAGCGCATTTGGGGTCACCTTGCGTTTATTGCGGTCAACTTTGGAGGGGAAAAAAGTACGTCTTATAAAGCGAAAAATACGGTATATTTGTTTTTAGAATTTTATGTTTTAAAAATGTTTACATGTATTTAAAAATGTATATAATCAGAATTTTCACACTAGGCCAAATAATAGATCAGGATTTCATATTCTTTACAGGTACAGGTTTTACAGGCCATCCCAGGTTTTCAGTAGCTATTTTGTTATCATCACAGGCAGAATTACAATTAACAGCTATCACCTCTTTATAGATAACACAGGATCCAACATTCACAATAACTGATATCACAGCTTATCTGCTCCCTCATGACCTTTGCACATGTCACAGAACATGCCTACAAAAATCACCCATAGAAGTCAATGAAGTCAGCTCCTATCTATTCTGCCCCGTGGCTGCTATCAAAGAACATAATCAGCACCTGACTTCCAGTTCGTCGGCACGGGAAAGGAATCACTCCAATGGAAATATAGAAAAAAATCCCAGCGGACGCTCTTCATCTTCAAAACATCTCTTTGTTTATTTCATTAATATGTATAAATATATATCTGTATTACTGAAATAAAGAAAGAGATGTTTTGAAGTCGAAGAGTGTCCGCTGAGATATTTTGCTATAGGTCTAAAAAATTGGGCATGGCCTGGGCGGGGAAGGGGATGAGCCGGCTAGGAGGCGGTCTTACATTTACATTTAGGCCGTCGCCTCTACATAACTTCAGCGGATCCACCTCCAGTGCAAGGTTTTATTAAGACCGGCTTTTAAAACTCCTGTCTTAATAAATGTGCCCCTTGATTTAAACAAAATGTAATTTTCTGTTGTCACATCCTCTAAAAGACAAGTTATATTGCAAAAATTTAAAATTTGAAAAGTTGTTTTGGAATGTGCACCAAATTTGTGCAATTTGTTCCCACTTTTGGCAATGATGTCGTTATCCCAAAAATGACGATATAAATGTTCTGTTTTTAATAAACTTGGAGCACATCTCTCCACCTTCTCTACATTGGCGTAAAATATAGCATTATTAGTAAAAGTGGACCAAGTATATAAATGGAAATAGTAGAACATTTATTGTAGTGTAAAAATCTCATCAAAGAAAATCTAATCAAAACCAAACAGATAGTAAAGCCAGTTTGAAATTTATGTCTGCAATATAACAAATATCAGAAAGAAAATGAAGGGGGCATTTATTTCTACTTCCCTGCATAAAAGTGTAATAAAAGGCACAGGTATAATATATAATAAGGGCTATGCATTTTTGCAGTTAATAAAACGTTAGTTATTGCTGCTATGAAAATGATTCATAAGGTTTAGCAGAAAGAATGCTGCATGCTACCATAAAATCACGGGCTTACTTATGAAAAATGATTTCTTTTCCATAATATGAAGAAATGAATGTGTATTTATTTTTATCCTAGGTTTTATAAAGTGTGTCTGTCACCTACTAACAGGTTAGGCATCATTTCGGCGTAGCCAAAATCACAATTCATTATGTACCTGAGGCATCACTGAGGTATTTAAAGGAAAATTCCTGCAATGTTTCACTATTATTATAACCTAACCTATAATTTTTTTATAAGAATATTCAAAGGGCTCAGGCTATTCCATTCTCAGTGACCACCGTCTGTGTTCTTAGGTTTCAGAACCTCAGAAGTGGTAGTCACCATGTTAGGAGCTGCAGTGGATCATTTTGCCTTAAAAATGATGTAGGTACAAATAGTACTGACACTCACCTAAAATGTCTCCTCTTGCTTATAATATTTCGGACAGTATTTCTGAGTAACACTACCTCCTAGTCTAGTAACACAACCTAGCCATATTAGGTGCTGAGGCAGTAGTTGCACAGGTGCAGTGACCCTGTTTGAGGTGGCCCCCAATGCTATGTTGCGTCCCCTGGGCTCCGTCTAGGTGTCACCTCGTGTTGCTGCCCTTCAAAAGGGCGGTAAGGCGTGGTACCCCCAAATGGGAAATAAGTCTAGAGAGTCATGATTTGCAATAAACCAATGGGCTTCTTTGCTGGAGGAGTACTAATCTCCCCTCTGATAGCAGAAGGTTCTGTGTTGAGAAAAGGCCTGAGCTAGCTCTCCCTCTTTTTCTTAGAAGGCTGGTACCGTGGCTAAAGGGCTGGTGGCTCACAGTCTGTGGCTCAGTCATCCAGCTGGCTCCCTGGTCAAAGAGTTGGTGACCCAAAGTCTGTGGCATAGTACCTCTAGCTCAGCATCATCTTCTGATGATTCATGCAGTCTGGCAGAGTCTCTCTCTTTGGTGTGCGCCGTGACACTGTTGTCGTGCTTGCAGTTGCCTGTGGCAACGTGTTGCTGTTTTAGCATGCGGGGGCAGAGTCACGGCCTTTGTTGTGGGCGCCGTTACATGGTTGCCATGCATGCAGTTGCCTTCGGCAACGTGTTGCTTTTTATGCTTCTGTGTGCACTTTCTCTTTAAGTTGTTTCCTCCTTCTGTGTGGTGGTCGTGGGGTTAATGTCTTCCTAGGTGTGGAACTGGGTGTGGTCTCTAGGCTCTATTTACCCTTGTGTTTTGAGCCTGAGATCAAGTTTTGTCTCCATCCTTGGTGTGGAGTGTTAATGTTCCTGGATTCCATCTGTCCTGTCTGCGGGCCTTCCTAGTAGAACATCAATGTCACCCCCTTGTTTCTATGTTCTATCCCCTACCCTTACCTGTTGTTGTGATTGGTGTGGGTTTAGGTATGGGTGTGTGGTGATGTCTTGTTTGGTGTACTATGTCTGGCATGCTTGGTGTTATGCCTGGCATGGTTGCTAGACATCCCTTTGTCTGTATCCACCTCCGGAAGGGGACCCCATTGTTTTCCTGAAGGGGTGAACCTAAAGACATGAGCAGCCTTGCCTGGAGCCACCTTGCATCCGGTGTCCGCATGGGGGTCCAGGTTGTTTTGGTGTCATTGTTCCATCTTTGCTGCGGCAGGTAAGTGTTTGATTTGTCTGGTGTGCTGTTGTTTTACTGGATGCTTACCTGCCATTCAGTTGCTGCTGATTCTATCTTTTTTCCATCTGTTACTAGGCCGCTGGAGACTCCAGTTCGACTGTTTCCTTGAGGAACTGGTTGTCTTTTATTCCTGACCCCTATGCAAGGGACTGTTAGGGTCAGCAGGATCCAGGTTTAAGTGTTTGAGCCCTCCCACCTTTAGGGGGCACTCATACGGTCAGGAGATCAGGGTCAGGATTAGGCTCCATTCACACGTCCGTTGTTTCTTTCCTGATCTGTTCCGTTTTTTGCGGAACAGATCTGGGCCAGATCTGGACCCATTCATTTTCAATGGGTCCTGAAAAAAAACGGACAGCACAATGTCAGATTTTTTTTCAGGACCCATTGAAAATGAATGGGTCCAGATCTGGTCCAGATCTGTTCAGCAAAAAACGGAACAGATCAGGAAAAAAACAACGACGTGTGAATGGAGCCTTAGGATGGCTGTAGGAGGTGACCTGCTCCCTTTCCATGTTTACGGGCTTAGTAATAGCTCTCACAATACGGTGGGGAGACAACTAGAGTCTCTGACTGCTCTACAGTTTCTAACTGGTCCAATACCTTCTAGTGAAGCTGGAGAATCACAGCCTAACAGAAACAATGTTGCAGTTCAAGGCTGCAATACACTTGTAACGCGTCTTAATACAAGTCAATGGGAATGACCAAGCAGTTTTCAGAAGTAAACAGTCTGACAGAGCTCAACCAGATAGTCAAAACTTCACAGTGTCTGGTTTTCCCCTCTGAAACTCAGCTGTGCATACAGTAGTTCACTATGACAGCACTGAAAAATTACCATATTATCAGTACATATGCTGGAAATTCCCAAAGTCTCTTTAAAAAAAAAAAATATGTTTATTAAGATTTTTCAATAGACAAATTTCTCAATTTACATGTCATCTGTATGAAGGTTATAACCACTTTACATGTACAAGATTAATCCTTCAGAACATCCCATTCTTCCCCTCACCCCCTTTCTCAGGTGATCTTTCTTTATTCCTTTATTCAAGTCATTTATTATAATATCAAGCCTCCTGTATGTTTTCGTTCATCTTTATTGAGCAGTTGTTATGTTAGTGCATTTCAGTTTCCTTAGTGTGCCAGCAATGGCTTCTGTGAGGTACCAGGTTGAATCTTCAAAAGGGGATATTAGTTTATGAATATCTGTCTGACATAAATGCACAAATAAATTGTCTCCATTTCTTGAAGAATGCAGTTGCCTGAGTTTCTTGCCTCCTCTCAGTTTCTACTCTCTCTAACATCATACAATGTTTCACCTGGGCAATCACCTCTGACGCATTGGGACACTCTGGGTGGAGTCACCTACTCAGAAGACGTCTCTTGGCTGCCAGGATGAATAGGTGTATAACCTCTGGCAGGTTATCCTTTCCCCCTGATGCCTGGAAGAGTATCATTTCTGGTGTCTCCTGGGGCATAGTCCCCAGTTTAGTTTTAAGTAGCTCATTTAACTGACTCCATTAACGTCTGGAAGCCGGACAAGCCCAAAGTCCATGGTATAGATCAGTATCTTCCAATTGACACTTGGGGCGTGCTACCAATCTACCTTGACGCATAGTTGTTTTGCCCTTCCGGAAACCATACAGTATATTGCCTTGTGTATAATCCTAAATTGTGTCTTCCTTCATAGTTCATTAACAGTCGCCTTTCTTACTCGAGTCCACCCTGTCAGGATGGCTTTATTTAGGGTATCAGTTGGGAAATCAGATTTCCAGCCTTTAAATATTGCGAAATCTTATGACTGCATTATTCAGTCTCTAATGTTGGCATATAGAATAGCTAAACTCAGTGTGTCAAATTCATTGACTCGAGTTTCTATAAAGTAGTCCTGTAGCTTTGCCCGTAAAGAGCAAATTATTTAGTGGTAGGCTAAAAAAGATAAGTTCTCTACATTATATTTGTTTTTAAATTCATTAAAAGTATAATATATTTTTTCTTCTAGGTGTCAAAAGTCAGATATAGTCCTCTGTGTACTAGAGTCATGAGACACGCTAAGTTTGGCCTGTGTCCCCCTCTCCGCCACAATCATTTTCAATAGGTCAAGGTATTTGGAGACCTGATACAACAGGCCATAGCTTTTGCGAACCACTTTCCATGACGCTATGTTGTCACTTGTATAGTTAAATCCTGCTTTGTTTAGACTTCCAGATAAATGTACTAAATTCCTTCTCAAGGAGTTTTATATCTGTGTGCTTTAGCAGTAGGGTAATTCTCTGCAGTGGGTAGAGGAGTTTTGGAAAACTCATCATCTTTAGGAGATGGCATTTACCCAAAAATGACAACAGCAAATGGTGCCTTTTTCTCAAGTTTCCCACTATTTACCTGATTAGAGGTGGATAGTTTAGCGAATATATGGTTTCCGGTGTTCTGCCAACTTGAATGCCTAAACATCTATATTAAGTCCTACTGATATGTATCTTATGATATATACCTTTCCATGTGTCTCGGGATGCACGAGGAGACAGATCTAGGAGCTCACAATTATTTTGGTTGACTTTGAAGCCCGAGAATGTCCCAAAACGCGAGAGTAGTGCAAATACGTGTGATAAATCCCTTTGTGGGCATGCAAGGAAGAGCAATATGTGGTCGGCAAATGCCCTGTATGTTTTGTGCTAAAAGGATGGCTCTGGATAGTGGTTCTAGTGCCAAATTGAAAATTGCGTCACCTCTGCCTGAAGTTGTAAAAATGACTGCCCCACAGTAGATGTTAGCGACTCCTGTAAGTCTGATAGGATCCTCTGTGCCACCTCCAAAGCCAGGCACTTGTAGTCGACCTGAGCGTGGTCTTCGGGTTCTTCTCCATAAGACACCCTCAATGTGTCAGAGCATGGAGGACTTGCTGAGCTCCGCCATTGCAGGCGCTGATGTGCATGGCGTGGTCTTCTCTGCCTTTCCAGCACCCTTTGCTTTGGTCTTACTCCCCATGGTGATATTTTTCCATGTATATGGAGGGTTGTGTATAACCAACTGATGGCAACTGAATGTCCCTCTATGGCGGGGGTATTAGGCTTTCTGACTGGCTTCTACGAGATCAGTTCCTAGTGGGGCTCTCCAATAAATTCCTACAAGATAAATTACAAGAGATGACCCGAACAATGGCCGATATGACATTCTACAGCGTTTATTTAGCCGCTGTAGAGAGGGAGGAAGAGCCCATACCTATGACAGCGAGAGTGGTGAATAGCACACATGTTACACGGGACCGGACGGGATCTAAAAAATCAGAGTCCTTAAAGGATGTGGTCCAGGCCCTGCAGGCGGAATTGAAAGAGCTTCGGCTGGAAGTGTCCCAGATGAAGGTAGAACCGTCCCGGCCTCCGGAAACTGTCCCCGCACCTCGTGTCACTCCACCCGGAACAACCCCCGTGAGGGGGCCGGGCAGAAGAGGGCCCTCTGTTGGGTTTGCCGAAAGTACGGCCATATGGCCAGAGAGTGCCCAGAACAGGTAGCGCCAGAGCCGACGTTAAACTTCCGACCGCTGCAGTAGCTGGGCGTCCTGTGGCGGTGCACTGGAAGTTAAGCCCTCTGCTTGAAGAACGTGATCTGTATGCCAGCAGCCCCGTATTAGAAGCAAAGCTGGAAGGCCGAAAAGTTTGCTGCCTAGTTGATACAGGGTCAGAGTGCACTCTAATGCCTTTGGAGTTCTTTGAGAGGCACTTCGGGCATATGATGAAGCCTGAAGATGGAAGCGTCATCAGGCTGACGGCTGCCAATAATAGAGAGATGGATGTTCAAGGGATAGTCTGGATGCGGGTCCGACTGTTTGGGCAAGACATCAGCAAGAAAGGGGTTGTGCTGGTGCAGGGCCGGACTGGCCATAGGGCAGACCGGGCATTTGCCCGGTGGGCCGGGCCGCCTGGTGGGCCGGGCCGAACACAAGCAGACGTTTTTTTATTTTTTTATTAATGTGGCAGGCAGCAAACAGCAACAGGACGGCCCGATGTGGGCGGAGCTAACATTGCCCCGCCCCTTTTCTACCCGCGAAGCGATTCCTGCAGCCTGAACCTTTCCTGCCCAGCAGCATGCTGAACATCAGTTGGATTGTCACCAGTTAACTGCACCAGTGATGTGAGTGACAGGGGAACTGGGGTTATATTCAGCTTTCCCAGACTGTGCACATGTGACATGCAGTACAGTAGGAAAGCTGGGTGAATTATATCATGAAATGTCATCCAGCTTCCCTGCTATCCTGCATGGCACAAGTGCAGAGGCATTAGAGTATGGGGGAGAGGCACAGCAGGAAAGCTGGGTGTCTATATATGTGTGCGTCCATGTATGTGGAGAGTGTGTGCATGTGTGCGTCCATGTATGTGGAGAGTGCGTGTATGTGTGCGTCCATGGATGTGGAGAGTGCGTGTATGACTGCGTCCGTGTATGTGGAGAGTGCGTGTATGTGTGCGTCCATGGATGTGGAGAGTGCGTGTATGTGTGCGTCCATGGATGTGGAGAGTGCGTGTATGACTGCGTCCGTGTATGTGGAGAGTGCGTGTATGACTGCGTCCGTGTATGTGGAGAGTGCGTGTATGACTGCGTCCGTGTATGTGGAGAGTGCGTGTGTGACTGCGTCCATGTATGTGGAGAGTGCGTGTATGACTGCGTCCATGTATGTGGAGAGTGCGTCCATGTATGTGGAGACTGCGTCCATGTATGTGGAGACTGTGTGTATGAGTGCGTCCATGTATGTGGAGAGTGCGTGTATGAGTGCGTCCATGTATGTGGAGAGTGCGTGTATGACTGCGTCCATGTATGTGGAGAGTGCGTGTATGACTGCGTCCATGTATGTGGAGAGTGCGTGTATGACTGCACTATGGGGGCATCTACTGGGGGCCCTATATACTGGCACGCATTATAGGTGGGTACTATGGAGAAGTGGGGGACAAGAGCACTATGAGGGCATTATATAGGGGCATTTAATACTGGCACCCATTTTGATGCCACTATGGGGAAGGGAGGAAAGGAGCATTATAGGGGTATCTATGTGGGGCATTTTATAGTGCCACATTATGGAGGGCACTATGGAGACGGGGAAGGAGCACTATGGGGGCATCTTCTGGGGGGACTATATAGGAGTATTTTATACAGGCACAAATTATAAGGTCACTATGGGCACCTAAGCTCAACTGGGCACTAAGTGTTTTTTGTAGTGGCACACAGTGCAGGTCATTAGAACACATGAGGGCACTCTGGGGACATTGGCTCTACTGGGGGCACTAAGAGGAGGTGTTTCTTTTTTACTGCCACACGACTGAGCATTTTTTGTACATTTTTTGTACAGTTCTTTTTGCAGTATAGTTTTGGGGAGCACAGCTTCTCAGTATTGGGGGTGCATGATGGGATGTTAATTGGAGGAAGATGGAAAAGTAGGAAACTAAGATGTCTGTCAAACTCTGCAGAGACGTGAGATGGCTGATAGAAATGATCACGGTGGTCTGGTCTGAATGGAGAAGATGAAGAAAGAGAACATCTACATCAGAGGAGACGTCACTGGATATAAGAGGTATGCGGCGCTGTATGAGGCTACTTTCACATCTGCGATAGTGATCCTGGCGGCTGTTTCAGCTGAGATTCACTGGATCCGGCACTGCTGGATGCAGACGGAATGCCCGCCAGTCCCATTAACTATAATGGGGTACGGCAGAGATCCGGCCACAATCTGGGAAAAATGCAGAGAATCAGCGGGACATAAACCGCTGCATGCTGTGCTTTGTGTCCAGTCGATTCCTTGCATTTTCTGCCGGATTAGGTGGCTGGATCGTACTAAGACCCCTAATGTCACCTGGGGACCCCCAAAGAACCTTGTGTGTTGGCTGAAGCCTTCCTATCTTACTGGTGGCTGGCCCTGCCTCTCAATTGTGCTTCCGATTTTGGCTCCGCCCCTAGACTGCAAGGGGGTGGGGCCTGTTGTGGGTCATGTGATTGGGCTGCTCAGTCAAAAATTCCCGGGCCTATTTTTTGTCCCAGTCCGGCCCTGTGCTGGTGGACCATTCATCCCGGAAAGGAATGGACATGACCCTGGGCATGAATATACTGAGAGACCTAGATCATGAACTCTATGCCAAGGAAGGGCCGAAGTACTGGCAAAGGGGCACCACACACTGGCCTACCCTGAAGGTCTTACAACAAATGGTGAGGAGCTGTAGCCTGCAAAAGAGTAACCTGTCTGGACGGGCCATTGGAGACGTCAGGGTGCTACGGAGGACTCCGTTGAAGATCCGACCTCGACAGGAGCGAATATTGATGCTGCCAGTGGGGGCTGGACGACGACTGAATGGACTGGAGGTCCTGATCGAGCTCGCTTATCAAGAAGAAATGCAGATTCGCCCACTGGTAGCCCAGGCCCTTGCCGTTGTGAAAGATGGATGTGTGCCTATACGCTGCTGTAATGTTGAGGACTGCGAGCAGGGCCGGTGCAAGGATTTTTGCCAACACAAGCAAAGCTACATTTTGGCGCCCCCCCCTCGCAGCTCACCTGGCCCTGGTCCCGTCTGCAGCAGCTGGCTTCTCCTCTGTGTGGCCCTGGTATCTTCAGACAATCGCTGGTTTTAGGACGGAAATTTTTCGCCCTATAAGACCTAGGTTTAGAGGAGGATAATAAGAAAAAAATATTTTCCATTACACCTCAGGTCAGACCAGCAATCAGACCCCCAATGTTAATCAGATCTCATCTCACAGCCCCAATCAGACCCCCAATGTTAATCAGCCCCCATGTAAGCCATCATGCCCCCCATGTCACATTTCTCCCCCTCCATGTCAAATCACCCCCCTGTGTCACATTAGCCCTCCATGTCACATTTCTCCCCCTCCATGTCATATTTTTCCGCCCTCCCCCAGGGTGCGCCCTAAGGCAGCCGCTTGGTCTGCCTTATGGTAGCACCGACCCTGACTGCGAGTTAACCGTTCCTGCAAACACCCTGCTGGCCAAAGTTTATGTGTCCGAAGGGGGTATCACTCGACGAAGGGGCTTTACGCTGCAGCCGGATAGGAGATCAGCCTGGACCTATGCTGTGGAGATCCATTCAAGGGAAACCCTGACAGTGGAATGGAACGGTCGAGGGATCATGGCCCTTATGGGGGTGGACTGCAGAACCCTGACCCCGGGGGAACAAAAGCTGCTGGAAGACACCCTCTGGGAATTTCAGGAGGCCTTCTCAATACATGATGAGGACTTTGGGTGTGCTACTGCCATCGAACATGAAATCCCAACCGGCGATGCTGCGACGATCAGGGAACGCTGCCGGCAGATCCCACCTAAGATATATCAGGAGGTGAAAGATATGGTGGCCAGCATGTTGGAGAACCAGGTGATCCAGGAAAGTCAAAGTCCGTGGGCTGCTCCGGTAGTTTTGGTGCGGAAGAAAGACGGGAGTCTCCGGTTCTGCATGGATGATCGGAAGCTGAATGCTCAGACCGTCCGGGATGCCTACCCCCTTCCGTGGATTGAAGAGTCATTATCAGCCCTAAGCCAAGCTAAGTTCTTCTCAACTCTTGACTTGGCTAGTGGGTACTGGCAGGTGCCGGTGGCCAAGAAGGACAAAGCCAAGACGGCCTTCATTCTACCTATGGGACTCTACGAGTTCAACCGGATGCCCTTCAACCTCTCCAATGCTCGGGGGACATTCCAGCGATTGATGGAACACTGTCTGGGGGACCTCAACTTCGAATTAGTATTAATATACCTGGATGACATAGTAGTGTTCGGGGCCTCCTTTGAAGATCATCTCCAGAAGCTGCGACAAGTCTTGGGACGGCTACGAGACCATAGGCTCAAGATCAAGCCAAAGAAATGCCAGCTGTTCCGACAGCAGATAGAGTACTTAGGACATGTGGTCACCCAGGAGGGGGTAAAACCGGCCCTCAGCAAGGTAGAGGCCGTTCAGAAGTGGCCCTGGCCAAGTACGCTACGGGAGGTACGGGCGTTCGTGGGACTGGCGGCTACTACAGGAGGTTTATACCCAAATTCGCTCATCTGGTGGGCCCATTAAACGAGTTGCTAAGAGGCACGGCTGGGGGCCTGAAGAAACTGGGGGCCCCGGCAACAAGAGGCCTTTGAAGCGGTGAAAGAGGCGCTGACCAATGCCCCTATCCTGACTTACGCACGGTTTGATACCCCATTCCTGCTGTATACTGATGGGAGCCTACATGGTCTGGGGGCTGTCTTGTCCCAAGTCCAGGATGGACGGGAGAGAGTCATCGCCTATGGGAGCCGGTCCCTAAGAGAGTCAGAACGCAACCCTGATAACTATAGCTCCTTTAAACTGGAACTACTGGCACTGGTGTGGGCCATGACTGAAAGGTTTGCAGAATACCTGACTGGTGCAGAAGTGACCGTGATGACGGACAACAACCTGTTGGCACACCTGGAGAATGCCAAGCTCGGCGGACTCGAGCAAAGATGGTGGGCCCGCCTCTCTAAGTACCAATACCACATCAAGTTCCGGTCCGGTAGGGAGAACAGCAACGCCGATGCACTCTCGAGTTCCAGTAGGACAGTCGACTCAGAAAGCCGATGAGGAGTTAGCGGATACTGAAACTCCTGACCTTGGTCGCTTATCTCTGTTCCCGTTATGTGGCACATTCAAGTGGGGTGGCATCTGGAATGATGCTGGTGCTGGGGAAAATTTTGACTGATTGGGAGAAAGTCCAGGATAGCTGCCGGGATTTGTGGAAGGTGAAAGAATGGGTTCGGAGCAAGATCTGGCCTCGGCCAGAAGAACGAGCCCTACTGACCCCAGAGGGTCAGAAGTTGTTAAGGCAGTAGGACAAGCTGACAATTACTCAGGGCCTCCTGTGCCGGATCATATACTTACAGTCAGAGCTGCAGTACCAGCAACAGATTGTCATTCCCATGTGGTTGGGACCGGAGGCCGCCAGAGAAGCTCATGAAAAGGGAGCTCATTTCGGGAGTGACAAAACGTTCAAGTGGCTCCAACAGCTGGTGTACTGCCAGATCTGGCCGACATAGTTGCCGCAGCATGTCTTAAGTGTCAATCCTGTGGGTTAAGAGTACTGAACAGCGGGCTCCTGTGCAGACCATCCACACCTCAGCGCCCCTAGAACTTCTGATGATCGATTATGTAGAGATCGTATATTCTACCTCGGGACATTCGTACTGTCTAGTTATGACAGATCACTTTACCAAGTATGGGGTGGCTGTGTCCACCAGAGAACAAACCGCAGAGTCGGCCGCTGAAGCTGTCTGTAAACACTTTATACAGGTGTTCGGGTGTCCACGGAGGATACATTCTGAACAGGGAGCATGCTTTCATGGGTACTCTAATGAATGAACTGTACCAACTGTATGGGATTGAATGCTCCCGAAACACTCCATATCACCCACAAGGAAACGGGGCGTGCGAATGCTTCAATCACACCTTGCTTCAGATACTGCGGACTCTGGAAGACAGTCAAAAAGCCCAGAGGCCCACATACCTACCTGAGTTGATGTGGGCCTATAATAACAGAGTACACAGTACCACCGGATACTCTCCACATATGCTCATGTTTGGACGAGCTGGACGGGAGATTGAAGAGCCCCCAGAAGTACCACAGCATGGGTGCAGGAGCACTGCCGCTGGCTAAGAGCGGTACACAAGGTTGTGGGGGAGCACCTGGAACAGGTGGTACACCCTAACCCAAGACCAGTGCAGAAAGATGGGTATGTCCCTGGTGATCGGGTGATGGTCAAAGCCAAACGGCCGTCAGGAAAGTTGGATGGGCGGTGGGAAGCAGCTCCATACACGGTGAAGAGAAGGGTAGACCCCGCTATTCCGGTCTATGAGGTAGAGCCAGTAGGGACAGGGGGACCCTCACGGAAATTACACAGTAATATGTTAAGATGTTGCAATTTTGATGAGCCACTGTGCGTAGAGGGGGAGCCTCCTCATGCTCAGGGTATGGAGGAAAGTCCCTCGGACGAGGAAGAGGAGGAATGGTGGGTCGTCCCTGCTCAAGTGTGCACAGAGATTTCCGGCCATGGCAGGTTTGCCACCCAGATGCAATGCTGAGCAATCAACAGCTCCTCTCTTGTCAAATATGCCTGATGTCCCCAGTATGTCTGAAACCCCCAATCTAAGAAGGTCAGCGAGGCCCAATGCTGGTGTGTCTCCACAGCGCTATGCTCAGAATGAGTTTGTATGGGGAGAGTTGCTGAGTGCGACAACTTCTAGTGGGGTGGCATGTGAGATTGTGAAACAGCTATTTCTGCATAGTGTCTGTACTTAAACTGTCATTTGGCATTCCGGGCACTAGAGGCCACTGTTTTGCAGCTACAGCCAGCACACTCTGAGATTTGAATGTGCAAAACAGATGATGACTCATGCTGCTGCCTGTGAGTGAACCAGAAACTATTGATCTGGTATGGTGGAAGGATTGTGCTGTGAGGGACTGAATCCGATTCCATCCTGGCTTGGAGATGTCTGGCAGTTAATCGACACTCAGAAGAAGGAGAGTAGCTGTTATACCCTGACTGAATCCAGCTCTTTTGAAAGAGAGGTTGTCCCAGGAAGACCAGTTCAGTGTGTGGACAGAAGGCCTCATCATCAAGCAAGGCCGCATGGTTGCTAAGAGGTTAGTGGCCATTCCTGGTAGGCTGCATCCTCTGGCCCAGAACGGAAGCAGGTCAGTACACCTGGTTACTGATTGTTATATTTTGTGGCGCCTGAAGTTACATAGACTAGCCTAGGCCTAGCATTAGTTAGTTAGGATTAGATCATTTTGCTAGGCTGTACTGTACTGTACTGGACTGCAGCGCAGTTATTGACTTGCAGGCTCTGCTGTGTTTGCCATCGGCTAGGGGTGTCCTCTGTAGCGGCACAGCATGACTTGCAGGCTCTGCTGTGTCCGCCATCGGCTAGGCCTGTCCAGTGGGCAGGGACATTGACTGTGGGTCCGAGGATATAGCATTTTCTATGCATGTTTGTATTGTTTTGGTGATGCTTATGTTATTACTTGTTGTCTAAGTAAAGTTTCTGCTCTTGCATAGTAAGCTGGTGTCAGTGTCGCTTTCCTTGTCGGTGACTTTGCTGTATTCTGGGGAGCCCACCCCGGTACATGACTTACAAGCACACACAGGGGTCACAGGCAGCGCACACAGCGGGCACAGGGAGCACACACAGCGGGCACAGGGAGCACACACAGCGGGCACAGGGAGCACACACAGGGGGTACAGGGATATTTTACAGGGGGCACAGGAAGCACACACACCAGGCACAGGGAGCACACACAGCAGGCACAGGCCGCACACAGAGGGGACATAGGGAGCTCACACAGGGGACAGGGAGCTTACATATGAAACACAGAAAGCACGCACAGGGGGCACACACAGTGGGTACAGGGAGCACACACAGGGGGTACAGGGAGCCCATACCGGGGGCGCAGGAAGCACACGCAGCGGGCACAGGGATCACACACAGGGAGCACACAAAGGGGGTACAGGGAGCACACACTATGGGTACAGGGAGCTCATACCAGGGGAACAGGAAGCACACACAGCGGGCACAGGGATCACACACAGGGAGCACAGGGATCACACACAGGGAGCACTCAAAGGGGGCAGAGGGAGCTCACACAGTGGGCACAGGGAGCACACAGCAGGCACAGGGAGCACACAGCAGGCACAGGGAGCGCACACAGCGGGCACGGAGCAACAAAGGAGGTACAGGGAGCACATAGGAGGGGCACAGGGAGCGCACAGAGGAAACACTGACCTGACAGTGGGAACTCACCGGTCAGTGACCATCAGTACTTGAGGGACAGGGCAGGGCTGCTACAATGAACGTGACCCCAGCAGCCCTGCACCCTCCACAGACACTGCTCCATGCCTTTTACACCATGGACTTACCAGCTGGAGAGGGAACAGGCCGGGTGGTTTGATAAGTGGGTCCTGGGAGCCCCCTGCAGTCCAGGAGCTGAGATCAGAGTCTGAGAGTCGGATGCAGAAGAAGGCCCAGCCATCCCAGTATGAAGTTTAGGCCTCCAACCAGGAGCAAGTGCAGGCAAAGGATGGGAGCTATGTTATCTCCACCCACACAGAACGTCCTGATGCAGGTCTGTGGCATCACTCACCATTGTGGATAACGCAGCGGGCTGGGCTGTCACTGAGGTCTGGGGTGACTGTGCGGGAGAAGAACAGCAGCCATGACTGTTTTTACAGGGACCACTGCAGCATGGTAAAAAGACACTGGGGAGCATGTGGAATAGGAAAATAAAGAATTGAATAAAAAATAAAATAAAAAATGTAATTTTTTTTTTTAAATAAATCTCCCACGCTCAGCATACTTAAGTATCTAACAGCAAGGGGCCCCTTTTGGAAAGAGGGCCCTGGGCAATTGCCCTGTTTGCCCCGCCCCCTAACGCCGGCCCTGGGTGGAGGGCACTGTTACAGGCGATGTCTCTGACGATCACCATTAGGGTTCATTTACACTTGGAAGAAATAGTTTGTTTTATCTGAACTTGTAGAAAAGCTTTAGCTCGACATCATTCAGATGAATGGAACTAATTTTTAGTCACAAAAATGTCTTTCAACAAATCGAGTAAGTCCTTTTATTGGTTTCCCAGTTTTCCCAGTTTTCCTCAAATCCTTAATGACATATAAATACATACCTCCCAAATTGCAAATAAGTATAAAGAATTATAACCCTGGCATATTATTTTTTTTACATTAAACCAAGCCTAAATCTGTCCAATCCCTATTCCCAATCCCACCCAGTCCCTTTTGTGGCCTCACAAATTAAAAGTGACCTTTTGTGCCCTCTTAGTGCCTACCCACAAAGTAGTGATACCCCTTAGTGTCCCAACATCGTAACAATGTCCCCTTAGTGCCCCCTCATAATAGTGATGCCTATTTAGTGCCATCCACACAGTAATGGTGCTCCCAGATAGTAATGATTTCCCTTTAGTATCCCTAGCAAAGTATGATTGTCCCATAAGCGGCACCAACACCGGAATGAAGCCCCCACACAGTGTCACACCCCTATAAGTGGCCCCCACACAGAGTTATGCTTTAATAGCACAACTTAAATACTCACCTACCCCACGTTTCCACGATGAACAGAGAAGAGCTTAGCTGCTCTCCCATCTGGTGCGATGATGTCACTTCATCCCGCCTGCCTGTCCCAAACCACCGGAAGGAGGGAATGCAGGGCTGGGAGCAGGTGACTCCCTGTTTCACTATTGTATTCACCTGTATCTGTACCCTGAGAACACACATACAGTTGAAGTCAGGACATGCAGCAGGTGTCTCATGACTGCGGGACAGAGGCCAAAATTGAGGACTGTCCCACTGGATCCAGAATGGTTCGGAAGCATGTAAATCTACTTAGTTATGCAATATACTGCATCTTTGCAGTGGAGGTTTATACAGTAGAATGCTTACAAAAACTGTGAGCGCTGCATCTGACAAAAACACCAAGATAACGTGGAAATCGATGAAAGAAATTAACCCAAAAAGTATACATCTTATCTAATGCAAAAAAAAAATTTTTTGTGTCTAGCTGTACAAAAATTGTCCAAGTTTGGCCCATACGGGGGTTCTGTAAAACGTATTTTGGTAGTGTAGTTATATTGTATTGTCTTCACGCTTTTTATCAGACTTCTGTTTATACTTGGTTTTCATACTTTTTATACTTGGTTTACAGTAGTATGTCTAAAATTGAATGAATCCATATCTGCCTCCTTATATCACAGAATGATCAAAAATGTTGATTGGCAGAGAGGAGGAAGGGGCCCATCTTGATAAGAGGAAACATCCAGAAAGTCCCCAGGCTGGGCCTGCATTGACCTGCAAAAATTCTACCGGAGGACATGGTCTGGTTATGAAATAACTCGGTGATTGTGCATCAAGACCCCAGTTACCAAGGGACAGAAGAGACACTTGTTTTACTAAAAGCCAGGTATATACTGGACCTTATATTAATGACAAAGTCCTTCTAAGTAAGTGAAGTAGATCTTGTACAAATGTATCGGCACATACAAGAAGAAAGTCTACAATCTTCATTTAATAAAAAAAAAAAAAAACTGTTGTATTCTTGTGCGTCCTAGAAATTAAAGGCAAAAAAATAAAGGCTCAGATTTACTAACGTGCCTGCGCCTAAAATGTGTCTAAAAGGTGGCGTAAACTGGAAAAATATGGCGCAACTAGTATTTCTCCACTTTTTTTTTTACTTGCTCAAAAGGAGGCAGGACTTAGAGGGAACAGGGTGTGGCTTCATGTGAAAGGAGGCTTGGCCCAAAGTGCCATTTACGCCAAAATTGTGTGAAACGTCTGTCATAAAACTATGACCCAATGTAAGCAAACCAATAGTTGCCATAGAGTCAGAGTCATAGAGGGATAGCTTGATGCTAATGTCTGTAAAGTGTTGCGGAATATAGAAGAGCTTATATATAAGTGCATGAAATAAATAAATGAAAACTATTGCAAGGAAAATATAAGAGGAACCAGTGATATAAATAGAGATGGTTGTTGGGGGGCCCATTACTAACTGTGGAGCTTCCTACATAAAACCTCTATAGCTCTGATAGTCATCAGAGCATCTTAGTCTTCCATCCCCCGATTCAGTGTATTCAGAAGTCTAAGCATTATAGTAAGCAGTTCTGTTATCTAATAATTTAATTACTTATCAATTCTCATCAAGAATCTTCTTGCAGATTTTGAAGGGAAATACCATGACTGAAGTGTATTCATGCCATGTCAACTCTGAGACTTCAAGCGAGCAAGATAAAGATCAAGCTTGGTTATTACCGTTGTACTTGTTTTTATATAAATCTCAGGATCTGCACCTAGAGAAGAAAAACGTGCAGCAAACAGGGCCGAGGAGCATTTATTCCAAAGCTGAGTCACATATTGCCAGCACTAGAAAGTCTCTAGGGGCTACTCGTTATACCATGAAAAGCTAGACTTGCTGTCATTCATTAAAGGGAACCTGTCACCGGGATTTTGTGTATAGAGCTGAGGGCATGGGCTGATAGATGGCCGCTAGCACATCCTCAATACCCAGTCCCCATAGCTCTGTGTGCTTTTATTGTGTAAGAAAACAGATTTGATACATATGCAAATTAACCTGAGATGAGTCCTGTCCCTGACTCATCTCACGTACAGGACTCATCTCAGGTAAATTTGCATATGTATCAAATTGATTTTTTTAAGCAATAAAAGCACACAGAGCTATGGGGACTGGGTATTGCGGATGTGCTAGCGGCCATCTAGCAACCCATGTCCTCAGCGCTATACCCCAAATCCCGGTGACAGGTTCCCTTTAAGAACCTTCTTATCAAATATAGCTTCATAGTGCCAAGAGCAGGCACAGAGAGTAGAGTACATTTGTGGGAACGACAACAGCAATGGAGGGTCTACCTGTGGAAATAGAGAGGATGAACCCAATGATGAAGTATCTAATATAAAGTACATATGAAAATATAACGTGTGCCCTGTCTGTAATCTAATCTAGTCCTAGATTACCAATACATTTTATAGCCAGAAGAGGGTTTTTTGCTTTCCCAACATTCTGCCTGAATAACGTGGTTGCCAGGGTCCAATTATGGGATGACACTGACTGAACACAGTTCAGGTTTCTTTTTGTAATGTCATAATATTGGGCTAGGAATTAAAGGGATTGTGTCAAGTATGAAAGTTATCCCCTATCCACAGTTCTCATCTATTTCTAGCAGTCCCACAGAGAAATGAATGGAGTAGCTGGCACATGCTCGGCCTGCCACTTGATCAGGCCAGGGACATGGGACCCCCATTATCAGGATCGGTGGGGTCCTAGTGGTCAGACCCACACTGATTAGTTAGTTATCTCCTATCCTTAAATGTTTTTGACCTACCCTTTGGAAAGGTCATCAGTATCTGATTAGTGGGACCGCATTGCCCAGATGAATACAGTACACCAAGAACAGCGCCATATGTTGTATAGTGGCTGTGGTTAGTATTACAGTGTCATTCCATTCACTTTTTTATCCATTAGCATCTTCAGCTTTCTTCACACTTCAAAACAGGGTCGGGCATAGCGTATTTACCAACTCTGAAGGAATGTCTACAGCATGGGTGTCAAACATGCGGCCCACGGGCCGCATGCGGCCCGCAATGAATATCTTTGCGGCCCGGCAGTCTAGTATCTCTGAACATGAGCGCGCTGCTATCGGCGCGCTCATGTTCTCTCAGCAGCACAGGGAGAAGGAAGCTGTCCTCCCTCCCCCTGTGCTGCTGCCGCTGCCACCAATGAGAAGAGAGGGGGGGGAGGGGCGGGCGCACTGCGCCACCAATGAGGAGTGAGGGGCGGAGGAGGGGCGGGCGCACTGAGCCACCAATGATAGGACTATTCCCATTTCCCACACAGAGCGGCGCCCAGCGATGTCTCAGCACTCACCATTAGTCCTGGGCGCCGCTCCGTTCGCCCGCAGTGCCCCATTACTGTCTCCTCTCCTGCTCCACATGCTGCTGATTACTATCGGAGCGATGGGAGGAGACATCAGCTTCACTAGTGGGCGTTCCTTCTCCCTGCGCTGCGATTGGACAGCGCTACAGCCAGGAAGAAGGAACGCCCACTAGTGAAGCTGATGTCTCCTCCCATCGCTCCGATAGTAATCAGCAGCATGTGGAGCAGGAGACAGTAATGGAGCACTGCAGGCGAACGGAGCGGCGCCCAGGACTAATGGCGAGTGCTGAGACATCGCTGGGCGCCGCTCTGTGTGGCCTGATAGTGAAAGTCAGTCTTTAACACAATACAGGAGGCGGGTGCCGGCAGCAGAATCGCATTGCCGGCACCCTGCCGCTGACAGGGAGCTGCGATCAGAGGCAGTTAACCCCTTAGGTGCCGCACCTGAGGGGTTAACTGCTGATCTGCCAGTACCAGCCTCCTGTATAAAGGGGTAATTTATCATTGGTGGTGCAGTGTGCCCCCCCCCCCTCGACCCCCCATCCCATTAAAATCATTGGTGGCACAGTGCGCCAGCCCCTCTCAACCCCCCAGTATTAAAATCATTGGTGGCAGTGGCCACAAGGACCTCTCCCCTCCCCCTCATTGGTGGTGCAGTGGCAGCTTCTGATCGGAGCCCCAGCTGTGTAAGCCTGGGGCTCCGATCAGTTACCATGGCAGCCAGGACGCTACAGAAGCCCTGGTTGCCATGGTAACATCCCTGATGCTGTGTGCACAAGGCACAGAGCAGCAGGGACAGTGTGAAGTCCTATTCACCCTGATAGAGCTGAATAGGACAAGGGATGAAAGATCCCAGATTCTCGCCCCTAAGGCTACTTTCACACTTGCGTTCAGAGCGGATCCGTCTGAGACGGATCCGCTCATATAATGCAGACGGTGGATCCGTTCAGAACGGATCAGTCTGCATTATATTGTAAAAAAAAATTTATTTTTTTTTATGCGGCCCACATAAACTTAAATTTTGTTTTTTTGGCCCATGTTAGCCTTTGAGTTTGACATGCTTGGTCTACAGTATATCAAGCCATTATCTATCCATCTATATCTATCTATCTATCTACTGTATCTCATATCTATCTATCTATCGATCTGAGCATGGGGGGTGGTCTGATCTGAGCATGGGGGGGTCTGATCTGAGCACGGGGGAGTCTGATCTGAGCACGGGGGAGTCTGATCTGAGCACGGGGGAGTCTGATCTGAGCACGGGGGGGTCTGATCTGAGCAAGGGGGGGTCTGATCTGAGCAAGGGGGGGTCTGATCTGAGCACAGGGGTCTGACACTGGGAGTCTGATTTCTGTTGTCTGATCTGAGCATTGGGGGTCTTATATTGGGGTCTGATTTGGATTGGGGATCTTATCTTAGGTCAGATGAGCATTGGGGTCTGATGAAAAATAAGAAAAAACCTCAGATCAGATGAAAAATATATTTTTTTCTTATTTTTCTCCGTTAAAACCTAGGTCCATCTTATAAGGCGAAAAATATGGTGACTTGTGTGTAAATGTATAGCTTGTGGCTCCTGGTAGTCATACGTTTATTTTTTTCTGGCTCTTTGTGTCTGTAAGGTTGGCCACCCCTGCTATAGGCCAACAGGATCATGGGATACATAGCCCACTAACAGCTGGCGTGTCGATGGCTGCCCATCCCTATTCCAAGTCTTCCCCTCCTGCTCTGTGTAATCTGCCGTGCTCTCTCCTCCTCTGGTACATGGCTGGTTCAGGCTTGCCACGTTCGTGTATGTTTTTTACCCTAATTAAAACAAAGAAAACAAAAGCTGAGAAGAATGGGATTAGTTAATGAATGGAGTATTTTATCACATTGCAACACCCAAGGCAGATTCAGTGAGATTACATTCCTTTATGGGAGACGTAAGGAAAATGATTAACCATACAGCAGGAATTTTGGTGTAACAATTAACCCTTGTATTACAGACACACAATGGATAGAAACAATACCTGCAGTTGTCTTAATTTTCCTTTAGAATTTTTTTTTAAATCTGGCACCTAATAGTCTAGTAATGATGTTTATAATTTGCTATCTTAAAGGAGTTGTCCAGCAGGGTAGAATTTATAGCAAAGTGGTTTTAAGAAATTCAACGAAATTCAACTTACCGGGTCCCAAATGGTCTCTGCTTCTTAGTCCAGACTTGACACACATGAAATGGCAGGAGATGACTGCTCAGCCAATCACTGGCCGCAGTGGTGACCCGCCTCAGGCAGTGATTGGCTGAGTGGGAGTTTTCTGAAAATTCCTGTGTATTGAGAATGGACCAGGAAGGAGAGGGCAGCAGCAACCCGTAAGCATTGGACGGACAGTGGCGAGAAATCTGTGAGGTTGGGCGAGTTTAAATCTGATGACGTTACTAAGAAAATTTGCCCTGCTATACAACCAGCTAATTATTTGGAATCTCTTAAACAAAAAACAGCATGATGACAATTCCTGAGGACAAACAAGGGGTTTGTCATTTTGAAACTGATGGCTCTTAGCTGAGATAAAACAAATTCATGGCACCTACAAATGTCTCTTCTAATTCTTCTTCATTTTCAGTATGTAGTAGCATTACTGTGGGAAGAAGGCCTTGTAAACAATGAAGGGCATGTGATCTATTAAAGGGGTGTTCCCGGAATTAGATATTGATGACCAATCCGCAGGATAGGTCATCAATATCAGATCTATGGGGGTCTAACATTCAGCACCTCCAAAGATCAGTTTCAGGAAACTATATAGTGGATTGAAGGCTCCAATGGCAGGCGGTGACGGGGACGAGCCTCCTGTCATGGTCTTACCTTCTTGCTGTTCTCCTTCGTTTGACATGTGCTGGCGGCCATCTTGGTTTCTGGGTTTCTTGTAGCCTCCCACCCTGCGGCTTCTCCTTCCCACTGGGAGGAGCTGGATGCCTAGCTCATATATATAGGAGGTCTGTGGCTTCAGTTCCTTGCTTGGTCCTCCTGTGTTCACATGCTTCTAAGACTGCTGCTGCTTCTGGTTCCTGATCCTGGCTTCGTCTGACTACCCTGCTGGTTCCTGATCCAGGCTTCGTCTGACTACCCTGCTGGTTCCTGATCCAGGCTTCGTCTGACTACCCTTCTGGTTCCTGACCTCTGGCTTCGCAAGACCCTGCTTCGGTTTAGCCATCCGTTTGGACTTTGCCTTACAGCTTTATTTTCAATAAAGCCTTCTTATTTCCACTTATCTCTTGTTGTACGTCTGGTTCATGGTTCCATGACATTAGGACCAAGCCATGAATTCTGACGGTACAGGGCCATCCTCGCTACCTACGCTGGTTGCCAGACTTGATCAGCAGAATCACCTGTTGGGTCGGTTCGCTGTGGCGTTGCAAACCCTGCTTGAACGCACGGCTCATTTAGCTTCCGTTGCCGATGGGTCGGTTGTCGCTCCTGGGCCCGCTCCTACTGCCGCTCCGGTTGTTGCGCCAGAGTCTACCCCGACACCTGTTGCTGCGCCTGTGGTGTTTCGGGGTATGACCGGTTCTGCCCCCCTTCCACAGCGCTTTGGGGGAGAGCCAACTCAGTGCCGAGGTTTCCTTAACCAGGTGGGCATTTATTTCGAGTTGCTGCCACATGCCTTTCCTACTGAGAGATCAAAGGTGGGCTTCTTGATCTCGCTGCTCTCGGACAAGGCCTTGGCCTGGGCCAGCCCTTTATGGGAGAACAACAATCCGGTGGTTGCCGAGTTTTCCGGTTTTGTTGCTTCTCTTCGGAAGGTATTCGATGTGCCGGCTCGTGCTGCCTCTGCTGCGAAGCTCCTTATGTCCATCAGACAGGGTTCACGATCCGTAGCTGAATACGCCATTGAGTTTCGTACCCTGGCAGCAGAGGTGGGCTGGAATAATGAGGCTCTGGTCGCTGCTTTCTCTCATGGTCTCTCGGATGCCTTGAAGGATGAGGTTGCAGCTAAGGACCTACCAGTGGAGCTCGAGTCTCTTATTTCTTTCCTGATTTTGATTGACACCAGACTCAGGGAGAGACCTTCCTTTAAGGAGAGCCTGCGGAGGTCTTCTAACAGATTGGCGCCTACGTTTGCTGTCCCACCCGTGCCTCCCTCTCCTCCCACGCCTCCTGGGGATGACTTGTCTGGGGGTGAACCCATGCAGCTGGGGTTTGCTCGCCTGTCCGAGGGGGAGAGGGTACTCCGGAGACGCGAGGGCCGATGCATGTACTGTGGTCTCGGTGGGCATTTTCGGTTGGCATGCCCGAACCGTCCGGGAAACGCTCGCACCTGAGATCCTGTCGGGGGCAGATCTTGGGTGGAGTCTCCTCGTCCCCGGTTTCCCGTGTTGACAAACCACTGATTACTGTTGTCTTCTCCTGGGTCGGGGGCTCGGTGACGACCCAGGCGTTGGTGGACTCTGGTGCTGGTGGTTTGTTCATTGATAGTGTGTTCGCTGCCGCCAATTCCATTCCTCTGCAGCCTCGAGGTTCCCCACTGGCTCTTGAGGCGATAGACGGCAGACCCCTTCTGCCGCCACACGTGACTCAGGAGACCCTTCCAGTGGGGATGGCCATTGGTGCCGTTCACAGAGAGTCGGTCTGTCTCCAGGTTATTTCGTCTCCACACTACTCGGTGGTCTTGGGGTACCCCTGGCTCCAGAAGCATAATCCGACTTTCGATTGGAGATCGGCCGAGATCCTCTCGTGGTCACCGCAGTGTGGGGCTAGTTGCATCCATGGGCCTGTCAAGTTGCTGTGTACTTCCTCGGACTCTCTGTTGCCTCCTGAATACGAGGAGTACCGAGATGTATTCGATAAGGTGCGTGCGGTTGCCCTACCTCCGCACCGCCCATACGATTGTGCCATAGAGTTACAATCTGGTGCCGTTCCTCCTCGTGGCAAAGTCTATCCACTGTCGGTAGCGGAGAATGAGGCCATGGAGGAGTACGTGAGGGAGGCGCTTTCACGCGGACACATTCGCAAATCCTCGTCCCCGGCAGGGGCTGGATTTTTCTTTGTGAAAAAGAAGGGCGGTGAGTTGAGGCCTTGCATCGATTACAGGGGTCTCAATCGCATCACGATCAAGAACGCTTACCCGATACCCTTGATTTCCGAGCTGTTCGATCGCCTCAAAGGGGCCACGGTCTTTACCAAACTCGACCTGAGGGCGGCATATAACCTGGTAAGGATCAAGGCGGGCGATGAGTGGAAGACCGCGTTTAACACCAGGACCGGTCATTATGAATCCTTGGTTATGCCCTTTGGGTTGTGCAATGCGCCCGCAGTCTTCCAGGAATTCATCAACGATGTTTTCCGTGACCTGTTGCAGCAATGTGTGGTGGTCTATTTGGATGACATCTTGGTATATTCTGAATCCATGGAGGCCCACATTCTGGATGTCAGACGAGTTTTGCAACGGTTACGAGACAACAAGCTGTTCGGTAGGCTTGAGAAATGCGAATTTCACCGATCCCAGGTAACCTTCTTAGGTTACATCATTTCCGCTGAGGGGTTCTCCATGGATCCTGAGAAGGTTTCGGCTGTCTTACAGTGGCCCCAGCCCAGTGGTCTTCGTGCCCTGCAGCGCTTTTTGGGCTTCGCCAATTATTATCGGAAGTTCATCAGGGACTTTTCCATGCTAGCCAAGCCTCTCACGGATCTGACCAGGAAGGGCAGTAATCCCCAGGTCTGGCCGCTCGAGGCCATCCGAGCTTTTGAGGCTCTAAAGTCCGCCTTTGTGTCGGCTCCGATTCTGTCGCATCCCAACCCTGGGTTGCCTTTTGTCCTCGAGGTGGACGCGTCTGAGACGGGAGTAGGCGCCCTTCTGTCTCAGCGTAGAACACCAGAGGGTCCTCTGCTTCCTTGTGGGTTTTACTCCCGGAAACTGTCTTCCGCGGAGTGCAACTATCAGATTGGTGACAGGGAGCTATTGGCCATCGTGCAGGCCCTTAAAGAATGGAGGCACTTGCTCGAGGGCTCGGTGGTTCCGGTTCTCATCCTGACGGACCACAAGAATCTGACCTACCTCTCTGAGGCCAAGAGATTGACACCACGTCAGGCCAGATGGGCTCTGTTCTTGTCACGTTTTAATTACGTGGTCTCCTACCTACCCGGTTCCAAGAACATCAGAGCGGATGCCTTATCACGGCAGTACTCCGAGCTGTCCGGGGAGGAGTCGATTCCGACTTCGGTCATACCTCCGAATCAGATCCTGGCCGCCATTCGCACCAGCCTGACCTCTCCCCTGGGTGAGCAGATTTTGGCGGCTCAATCTGGTGCTCCCTCTGGGAGACCCAACGGCAGATGTTTTGTGCCTGAGGAGTTGCGCACTCGGTTGTTGCGAACCTATCATAACTCCAAGGCCGCGGGGCATCCTGGAAAGAATCAGCTGTCCTGGGCTGTTTCACGTCTGTTCTGGTGGCCTTCTCTACGTTCTGACATCGCCGCATATGTAGCGGCATGCTCCGTTTGTGCCCAGAGTAAGTCCCCTCGGCACCTTCCGTTGGGCCTTTTGCAACCCATATTCCACCGGGGAGCGTCCATGGTCACACCTGGGGATGGATTTCATTGTGGACCTCCCTGCATCCCGAGGCCATACGGTCATTCTCACGATTGTGGATCGGTTTTCCAAAATGTGCCACTGTGTTCCTCTCAAGAAGTTACCCTCTGCACAAGAGTTGGCCTCGATTTTTGCCAGGGAGGTCTTCCGGTTGCACGGTTTGCCCAAGGAGATTGTGTCGGATCGGGGGAGTCAGTTTGTGTCCAGGTTCTGGCGCGCCTTTTGCTCCCAGTTGGGGATTCATCTCTCTTTCTCCTCGGCCTACCACCCTCAGTCCAATGGGGCCGCAGAACGATCCAATCAGGCCTTGGAGCAATTCCTTCGTTGCTATGTCTCCGATCACCAAGACAATTGGGTTGACCTCCTGCCTTGGGCTGAGTTTGCCAGGAACACGGCGGTGAACTCTTCCTCTGGGACGTCTCCCTTCATGGCCAATTATGGGTTCCAACCTGCCGTGTTACCGGAGGTATTCTCTCCCCAGGATATTCCGGCTGTGGAGGATCACCTTTCCGTCCTACGTGCTTCTTGGGTACAGATCCAGAGGTCCCTTGAGGTCTCTGCGCAGCGCCAGAGACTCCAGGCTGATCGCAGACGAGCGCCCGCTCCTTCCTACCAGGTCGGAGACCGCGTATGGTTGTCCACCCGCAACCTCAACCTTCGAGTGCCCACTCCCAAGCTGGCGCCTCGCATTGTTGGTCCCTTCCGAGTGCTTCGCAGGGTAAACCCGGTAGCCTATGCCCTTGCGCTTCCTCCTGGCATGCGGATCTCCAACGTGTTTCATGTCTCCCTGTTGAAGCCACTGGTGTGTAATCATTTCACTTCCTCGGTTCCTCGGCCTCGTCCGGTCCAAGTGGGCAATCGTGAGGAGTATGAGGTGAGCAATATCCTGGACTCACGCCTGGTCCGCGGTCGGGTGCAGTTTTTGGTCCATTGGCGTGGTTATGATCCAGAGGAGCGTTCCTGGGTTCCCTCCGCAGATGTCCATGCTCCTGCCTTGCTCCGAGCCTTCCACGCACGCTTCCCTCAGAAACCGTTCTTTACTCCGCGGAGGAGGGGCCCTTGAGGGGGAGGTACTGTCATGGTCTTACCTTCTTGCTGTTCTCCTTCGTTTGACATGTGCTGGCGGCCATCTTGGTTTCTGGGTTTCTTGTAGCCTCCCACCCTGCGGCTTCTCCTTCCCACTGGGAGGAGCTGGATGCCTAGCTCATATATATAGGAGGTCTGTGGCTTCAGTTCCTTGCTTGGTCCTCCTGTGTTCACATGCTTCTAAGACTGCTGCTGCTTCTGGTTCCTGATCCTGGCTTTGTCTGACTACCCTGCTGGTTCCTGATCCAGGCTTTGTCTGACTACCCTGCTGGTTCCTGATCCAGGCTTCGTCTGACTACCCTTCTGGTTCCTGACCTCTGGCTTCGCAAGACCCTGCTTCGGTTTAGCCATCCGTTTGGACTTTGCCTTACAGCTTTATTTTCAATAAAGCCTTCTTATTTCCACTTATCTCTTGTTGTACGTCTGGTTCATGGTTCCATGACACCTCCATAGCATAGAACAAAACATACAATGCAACAGCTCTCTGCAAACCAAATAAAGTATAAAAATGAATTATAATGCTTATGCTATGCTTATAAAGTAGAGATGCTTGGCAAATGATTTTGTACAAAATTATTTGAGCCCGTCTGCCGCACGTCAAGGTGATCTCTGTAAGACGGGAACCTAAGTTCAACCTGTTAAGTGCTATGACAGCGACCATGAAGTTCAGAGGATGTTGATTCTGCATGCATGCTGGGTCCCCTTTTTCTGCATGCACGACGAGCCTCCATAGCGTCAGGGCCATCTTTAATATTGATTGGACCCTGGGCATAAATGTTCTTGGGCCCCCTGGATCCCGCCTTCCCACACCTTAGCAGGCAATCACGCCCTCCACCACAACACACACACAAAAAATCCACACATCTGGTAGAGTACAGTGAATGCCTGTAAATACTTCCAGTTCTGAAGACTCCAGCGGCTCAGGATCAGTGCTCTGGGCTCAGGCTGGAAGTGGGCACCACTCTGCAGGAAGGAGACCAGGGCTCGGCTCACCCTAGTGTTACAGTGCACCCCAGCACCCCACAGTATGCAGTATAGCAACCTATAGTATACAGCACCACACAGTATGCAGTATAGCACCCTATATTATACAGCACCACACAGTATGTAGTATAGCATCCCACACTATGCAGTATAGCACCCCACACTATACAGTACCCCACAGTATATAGTAGAGCAGTATAGCAGCCCACAGTATACAGCACCCCACTGTATACAGCACCCCAAACTATACACCATACAGCCCCCCACACTATACAGTACAGCAGTATAGCACTCCACACTATACCGCACCCACAGTATACAGACTCCCACAGTATACAGTACAGCAGTATAGCACTCCACAATATACAGCCCCCCCCACACTATACAGCCCCCCCCCCACACTATACAGCCCCCCACAGTATACAGCCCCCTCTACACAGTATACAGCCCCCACACAATATACAGGCCCCCACACAGTATACAGGCCTCCACACAGTATACAGCCCCCCACACAGTATACAGGCCCCCACACAGTATACAGGCCCCCACACTATACAGTACCCCACAGTATATAGTAGAGCAGTATAGCAGCCCACAGTATACAGCACCCCACTGTATACAGCACCCCAAACTATACACGATACAGCCCCCCACACTATACAGTACAGCAGTATAGCACTCCACACTATACCGCACCCACAGTATACAGACTCCCACAGTATACAGTACAGCAGTATAGCACTCCACAATATACAGCCCCCCCACAGTATACAGCCCCCCCCACACTATACAGCCCCCCACAGTATACAGCCCCCCCTACACAGTATACAGCCCCCACACAATATACAGGCCCCCACACAATATACAGGCCCCCACACAATATACAGGCCCCCACACAGTATACAGGCCCCCACACAGTATACAGGCCTCCACACAGTATACAGCCCCCCACACAGTATACAGGCCCCCACACAGTATACAGGCCCCCACACAGTATACAGGCCCCCACACTATACAGGCCCCCCACAGTATACAGGCCCCCACACTATACAGGCCCCCCACAGTATACAGGCCCCCCACAGTATACAGGCCCCCACACAGTATACAGCCCCCACACAGTATACAGGCCCCCCACAGTATACAGGCCCCCACACAGTATACAGCCCCCACACAGTATACAGCCCCCACACACAGTATACAGCCCACCACACAGTGTACAGCCCACCACACAGTATAAGCACCCCCAAAGTATACAGGCCCCCACACAGTATACAGCCCCCCACACAGTATACAGCCCCCACACAGTATACAGCCCACCACACAGTATAAGGCCCCCACACAGTATACAGGCCCCCACACAGTATACAGCCCACCACACATTATACAGCCACCACAGTATACAGGCCCCCCACAGTATACAGCCCACCACACAGTATACAGTCCCACACAATATACAGCCCCCCATAGTATACAGGCCCCCACTATACAGTAGTTTACAGTATATTAACATAACAGCCCCTGTCACCTTTTTCTGATGTAATCTTCACACAAAAAAGCTCCACAGTTAACTTCTGCAACACTCCTGCTAGGACCTGTGATTACCTCATAGCCATGTGACCAGTAATTGCTAGGTTACTGGTCACATGGTGATGATGTCATTAAGGTCCTAGATCACAACTTTAACACAGTACGATGACTGTGTAGCTGACAGCTTGACACCCGGGGCAGTAGCTAGCAGGGCTCAAGAGGCAGCTGCCTTGGGCCCCCCAGGAGCAACTGGGCCCGGGGCAGCTGCCCCTTTTGCCCCTTGGTAAAGACAGCCCTGCATAGGCGTCACCGACGATGCTAGGAAGGCTCGTCCTCATCGCCGCCTGTCATTAGCTGCTCGTCCTCATCACCGGATGTTTTCATCTGTGCACAGACGGGGACTAGGAGTGGCGCAGGGAGCATAGAACCAGGTAAGTAGAATCAGTGTTAGGGGCCTGGGTGTATGGGGGGCCATTTCCAGCCTTGGATAACCCCTTTAAAAGAATTGCATTACAGCAGCTCTATGGTCCATAGATGCAATGGACAGGAGGGGTCCTCACTGATTTTTATGGGAGAGTTTTCTAGGCCTGCGCTGCAACCTGTGCAGAAGTCAGGAGGGAGCTTTGACAATAGTGGATCCGATGTTATCTACACACAAAGGTGATGTCATTCTAATTCTGTAATGATAAGCAGATAACTGCAGTTACGTGATCTGCACAGACCAAAACGTGATTCCTATTATTAGGCTTAGTGGGCAGTGTGAAAACTGCAGGATTTTTTATTTTTTGTTTCAATATAGACATTGTCATGGAAAATTAAAAATAACATCTCCAAGAAATTCTTTATAAATACGTTTAACATAAAAATGTGATTTAAAGGGGTTGTCAGGGTTCAGTGCTGAACCTGGACATACCCATAATTTCACCAAGGCAGTCCCCCTGACTTGAGCATTGGAGCAGTTCATGCTCCGATGCTCTCCCTTGCCCTGCGCAGGATTGTTCGGTGTGTCAGTGATGTCACCGGCTCTGATGGGCAGGCTTTTTCAGCCGTTTTACACGCCAGGGCAGCACTAAAGCCCACCCATCAGTGCGGGTGACATCACATGGCTCACCGCTGGGCGGAAGCCTCTGCCTGGCAGCCCGGTGGAGAGCTTGGTACATCACCGGATCTCCACAAAATGCCTTTGCACTGAGCGATTCAGCTTAGGGGGGCTGCCTGGGTGAAAATTCGGATATGTCTGGGTTCAGCTCTGAACCCGGACAACCCCTTTAAACAATATAGTATTTTCTGATGACACATTCCCTTTAAATAATGTTGAATGGTCAAGCCAGAATCTAGAGAGAAACGGCCACAGTGGATTACGTCTTAGGTGGAATGAGTTCATCACAAACATGCAGCTCCTGTCTCTATCTTGTGACTCTGACATGTAGGTATTTGAACTGTGCGTGATTCGTTTCTGCGATCACAGATTACAGGTTGGCACCACAGAATGTGTTTGTTGGGTTAGAATGATGAGAAGCAGTCACCGATGCCAAAAAGTGAAATCCTGGCCATGTAGTCACAATAGCTGGATGGCTTCATGAAAGTTCCTGGAGGTGTAGAAAGCACAGGAACAGTAAAGCACCACTGGTTATACATCAGTCCCAGGTGTATGTGACAGGAGGAACAATCGAAAGCTACAGTAAATACGGCATGTATTTACTTAGGAAGCAGTTGATATGTCTCCATATTGTATAACAGGTTTGAGTCACGCATGAGGAACTGAATCTTTGGAAGCAAAATTAGGCCTGTCTTAATGATGATGTACTGTATACTGTGTATCTAACAAGAGAATCTGATGCTAAAGGTTTGGCTATGCTATCTTATATATTATAATATGCTGTATATTTTATGTGCAAGTATAGGGAGCACATTGCTAAGATTAGACAGCTCCCCATATTCATATGACTCCATGTTGTGTGGTTCCTATATTATATCTACTGGAAGTTATGAATGAATTACGCTAGTTTCACGTCTGTGGCTTGCTGTTCTGGCTGACTGTTCCGGCAGAGAATGCCCAAAATCGGCATATTTGCAGGGTAGCAGCCGGCAGGCAATGTCAGATGTGGACAACTCTGCCGCAGATGTTAAAGAGGCATTACTTTGTAATTAAGGTTCAAATTGGTGTTACCAGTTGGGGGGGGGGGGGGGAGTTTAGGTCTAACACTGGTAGCACTGACTGGATAGTATCAGACCCTACGGACTGGTAACACCCAGCAGTACCTTTACTGCAAACTGCTAGTAATTCATTCATAAATGTATGAATAATAAAGGAATGGCACAACATAAACCCATAAGAATAGATGTTCCAGAATTATTGTTATTACATGGGGAATGCAAGCAGTTACTCAATCAGACATGTCACGAGAGGTGACAGGTCCCCTTTATAGGGGACCTGTCATGTTGAACAAGGTGTCTGAGCTAAGGGCAGCATATCATAGAGCAGGAGAAGCTGAGCAGATTATTATGTAGTTTTATGGGACAGATTTTACTCACACTTCTGCTCATTCTGTGCCTTGACGTCAAGGAGGTGGTCCTATCAGGGACTGACAACCTTCCCTGGATGACAGAGATAACTGTCAATTACTCATCGGACTGGCTTCTTCATTTCAGAGGTAGGAGAAGAAAGGGATGCAAGTGAGCTCATAACAAGTTCTGCCTCCACCAGATGTGAGGCAGCTATCCTATAAGTCAATGTCCTGCCCTTTAAATAAGCCTTGAGACATGACTTGGATAATAAATAAATAAGCTAGCATCTCATCTGCAGTCAGCTGTTTCAGGGTGATCGCCCCTTATCAGAGCAGAGAGTACTTGCTTAACTGGGTGAGAGGCCTAAGTCAGGATTTAAGGGGTACTATATCTCCTTTGGGAGAGAGTACCTTAATCGGCGTGATGAGACTTATAGGCCAAACATGGTCCTCTGGAATTCTGGGAAGAAAGGGGTGCAAATCCTGACTTAGGCCTTTCACCCAGTTAAGCCAGTACTCTCTGCTCTGATGAGGGGCAATCACCCTGAAACAGCTGTCTGCAGATGAGATGCTGGTTTACTTAGTATCCGAGTCATGTCTCAAGGCCTAATTAAAAGGTCAAACATTGACTTGGATAGCTGCCTTACATCTGGTGGCATTAGAGGCAGAATATAAATCATTTGCATATTTTTATTTTCCAGAATTCCAGAGGAGCATGTATGTACTATAAGTCTCCTCACTCCGATTAAGGCACTCTCTCCCCAAGGAGAGATAGTACCCCCCCAGAAGTAGGAGAAAACATGAGAGTTAGCAGCAGATCATCTCTTCTGGTTTTTGACACAGTGTAGAGAGGCCAAAGGGGGGCTTGGCTTAAAAGCCAATCAGTGAGAACAGTGTTGTACTTAAAGGACTATGTGTTTTTTAAATTACCCACCAAGGTGGACCTGTTGAAGGGAAGCATACTACTTGCTCCCTAATGCTCGGTTTAATCTCTGATGGTCGATCTCTAGCTTCACTGCGTTTCACTTAACTAGTGTCGACAGGAGTCATGTGTGCTGCTACAGTTGACAACTGGTCAAAGCAGTGATGTGACCCCAAGTGTTACATTACTGTAATGTTACAAAAGAGCAACAAAAAAAAAGTTACAGATGAAAAACAGACATTGAATACAATACAGAACAAAAATCGATTTATCAGACCCTAATATACGGCCCTAGGGTCATTCAAACTATTACATAATTACAGCCTTATAAACCACCCGTAAATCACACCACAAGAAATTCACGGAGAATCATAACTTTTTTCATTCACATTATATGATGGCTATATGTGTTTATAGTCCAGCGTTATTTAGTGCCTACAAGTGCCATACACAGAATATAAGTCATTTCTGAGCTTGTATTCAGTAGCTATGTGAATTTTCTATCTAAACCCTCAAATGTTCATATCTGACTATGGTTTCTGTGTTCGGTGTTGATCTGCTTCCAAAAGTCTGCAGAAGAGACTTATGTCTACGCATACAGCAGAAGCTTAACCCCTTCTAGACACACCAATTTTTGCCTTTCTGACACCCCTAAATTTTGCAAGTCTGACATGTGTCACTTTATGTGGTATTAACTGTGGAACACTTTTACTTATCCAAGCCATTCTGGGAATGTTTTTTCGTGACACATCATATTTCATGTTAGTGGTAAATTTGGGTCACTCACTATGCTTTTCCCTTATTGAAAAAAATCCAGCATTTACACAAAATTTTGAGAAATAATCAGTCGCACTGTGGAAGACGGTGGTGGTGCTCGTATCCTGGGTTGCAGGCACATACATCGAAGTGCATGTATGTGATAGCCAATATGATTGTCTATAAAATGATGGTAGTCTCACGTTGGAAGCTGTAGTGGATGGTGAGATATGGAGCCTGAAAGTCAAAAGTTTTTTTTAGCGAATATCGGCACTTCGCTAATATTTTGAATATAGTGCTATAAATGCGATATTTCGAATATTTTTTTATTTATTTTTTATTTATTTATTTTTTTTGTTATATTTATTTCTTTCCCACTTCCCTAAAGTTGTTCTTATCTGTCTTTAGGATTCCTGACTTCCTGGCTGCTCCAGTCAGTGCCCATTGCCGCTTCTGCCGACTTCAGTGCTCATGGAGCGTCCCCATCACCATGGGAACGTCTCCATACTAGAATGTACTGTCAGATTTGAGAATTACGTTGAAATCGCAATTCGATTAATTCAAGTTATAATAATCGAATTGCGATTTCAACTTGGACCTGGTTTACTATGGTTGGCTTGGTAGAATTAGCGAATATGGCGAATGCATTCGTCATATTCCTCAAAACGAAGATAACAAAGTATTCTCCATCTTCGTTTTAGCTCCATATTCGTCAACTTCGCTAATTCTAGCAATCAAATAGGAACGTTGACTATAGAGACAGCTGTTTTTAATTCGCTATGCGATTATATTATTTTTTTCTTTTTTTATAATTAGAATAATTATAATTATCAAGTATTATAATTATTCTATTTATTAAAAAAAAGCTGTCATATAATCGCATAGCGAATTAAACTTACTGTCTCTATAGTCAACTTTCCTATTTGAAATGATTGCTAGAATTAGCAAAGTTGACGAATAGGTAGCTAAAACGAAGATGGAGAATACTTTGTTATGAGGAATATGACGAATACATTCGCCATATTCTACCAAGCCAACCATAGTAAACCAGCTCCAAGTTGAAATCGCAATTCGATTATTATAACTTGAATTAATTGAATTGCGATTTCAGCTTAGCACTGCTATATTCCATATTAGGCTAGAATTAACTAATATGGAATATAGCAGTGTTAAGTTGAAATCGAAATTCGATTATTATAACTTGAATTAATCGCATTGCTATTTCAACTCGGACCTTGTTTACTATGGTTGGCTTGGTAGAATTAGCGACAAAATCGCCTTACTCGATAATTACGTAGTTTTCATTATCGCGTAATGCGATTGCAACTTTAATTGAGGAAGATATAGAATATTTTGCCATAGTAAACCAGGTGCAAGTTGAAAGAGCAATGCGATTAATTCAAGTTATCATAATCGAATTTCGATTTCAGCTTAGCACTGTGTGGGAGATTAGCTCGTGGGGATCACCTTTTTCTGAACAGACAGTCCGTAAGCAGGCAGTTTCCTTGAAAATCTGGCTTGTTGCCAGGTTTATTTAGGCACAAAGGTTTGCACAGCAGAAAACAAACAAAACATAAAGTAAATCCTTGCCGTCCGGCGCTAAGCTATACAGTCGTGTCCTGACTATACGGTGTGGGGCTGCTCCCCAACATCCACAACACAAATGGTAAAGCAAACCTTTTTGTTTTTCCCGCATCCAAACATAGCTCTCTCTTCAGCAACACAGGTTACAGTCCTGAGACTCAGCACATTAGAGACCTGTTGTGCTCTCTTCCTGTTTATTTAAAGTCAACCTGGAAGTGAACTCCAGTGGATCATAATCTCTGGACCGGAACCAAGCCTGCCACAGAGGCTGGAAAAACCCGGGCCGGATTCCGGTTCAGTCCCTGACAACAGAGCGCATGCGAGGTGAAACATACCTATCATCCACCACCTCACCTTGCATACCGTCACATATCCCCCCCCTCTGCTCTAGCCCCCGCGGCTGAGCAACTGTCCCCAGCATACAATGCATGCGGGAGAGGGCATCTGCATTGTTTTGGAGCTTGCCCGGCCTATGCTCTACTGAAAACTTAAAGGGCTGTAAGGCCAGAAACCATCTTGTCACACGGCTATTTTTTCCCCTGTTGTCACACATCCACTTTAGGGGTGCATGGTCGGTGACGAGCTTAAACGACCTTCCCAATAAGTAATATTTCAGCGAGTCTAGGGCCCATTTAATAGCCAGACACTCCTTCTCAACAATGGCATAGTTCTTTTCATGCTTGTTCAGCTTTCGGCTCAGGTATACCACTGGGTGCTCCTCACCATCTCTGGTTTGGGATAGGACAGCCCCTAGGCCCACCTCAGAGGCGTCCGTCTGTACCACAAACTCCTTTGAGAAGTCCGGGGTTACCAACACCGGTAGTACACAAAGGGCCCGCTTTAACTTCTGGAAGTTATTCCATTTAACCATGGCCGACCCTCTGCCCTTTGTCAGGTCGGTCAGAGGGGCGGCAATGGTGGCAAAGTCGGGTATAAACCGCCGGTAATACCCCGTAATGCCAATAAAGGCCCGAACTTGTTTTTTGTTTATCAGGTTGGGGCCATTTTTGAATTGCCTCAACCTTATTGGTCTGGGGCTTGACCAGTCCCCGGCCAATAACGTAGCCAAGGTATTTGGTTTCCTCCAGGCCTATGGCACACTTTTTTGGGTTGGCCGTAAGACCTGCTTTCTTAAGAGAATCTACCACTGCTTGTACCCGGAGCAGGTGTGATTCCCAATCTGGGCTGTGGATGACCACATCATCCAAATAAGCAGCTGCATACGGGCGATGTGGGCTCAAAGTTTTATCCATCATTCGTTGGAATGATGCAGGAGCTCCATGCAGACCAAAAGGCATCCGCTTATACTGAAACGAGCCTTCCGGAGTGGAAAAGGCCGTTTTCTCCTTGGCCGATTCAGTTAGGGGTATCTGCCAGTAGCCTTTCGTCAGGTCTAGGGTCGTTATGTAGCGGGCTTGTCCCAACCTGTCCACGAGTTCGTCGACCCGAGGCATCGAACTTGGAGACACTGTTCAGTTTCCTAAAGTCGTTACAAAACCTAACAGTGCCATCGGGTTTTGGGACCAGCACTATGGGGCTCGACCAATCACTGTGGGACTCTTCTATCACATCCAACTCTAACATCATTTTTATTTCCTTTGCGACTGCCTCTCACCTGGCCTCCGGTATTCTATATGGCTTTACATTTACGCGAACCCCAGGTTCTGTCACTATGTCATGCTGAATCACGTTGGTTCGTCTGGGTAAGGGGGAGAAAAAGTCTCTATTTTTGTACAAAAACGCCCTAACGTCACTTTGTTGCACCAGGGATAGGGACTCCGTTATGGGGACGTCAGGGATCACCGGTCGCCGGAATGTTGCGGCCGGAGACGTGGCCAACAAAGTCTCTCTGTCCTTCCAGGGTTTTAAGAGATTTACATGATAAATCTGTTGTGGCTTCCGTTTCCCGGGTTGGTAGACCCTGTAGTTTACCTCTCCTACTTTTTCAACCACCTCAAAGGGGCCCTGCCACTTAGCCAGGAACTTGCTTTCAACCGTGGGAACCAGTACCAACACTCGGTCCCCGGGGCTGAAAGTACGGATCTTGGCACCTCGATTGTAGACCCTCCTCTGGGCCTCCTGGGCTCGCTCCATATGTTCACGAACCAGGGGCAAGACAGCTGCGATTCGATCCTGCATCAAGGAGACATGCTCTATGACGCTTCGATACGGGGTGGCCTCTCCTTCCCATGTTTCTTTAGCGACATCTAGCAGCCCCCTGGGATGTCTACCATACAAAAGCTCAAAGGGGGAATAACCTGTGGACACCTGCGGAACCTCGCGTATGGCAAACATGAGATATGGTAGCAAAAAATCCCAATTATTCCCATCTCTGTCAACCACCTTTTTCAACATACTTTTCAGCGTTTTATTAAATCACTCCACAAGTCCATCCGTTTGGGGGTGGTAGACAGAGGTGCGGAGATGGGAAATTTTATATACTTTACACAGTTCCTTGGTGACCCTGGACATAAATGGGGTGCCTTGATCGGTTAAGATCTCCTTTGGGATCCCGACTCGACTAAACACCTGGACTAACTCCTTGGCGATAGTCTTAGCGGAGGTGTTACGCAAGGGGATGGCCTCAGGGTAGCGTGTCGCATAGTCCAGGATTACCAGAATATGCTGGTGACCCCGGGCAGACTTCACCACTGGCCCCACCAGGTCCATGCCAATCCGTTCAAAAGGGACCTCAATTATTGGTAGAGCGACCAGGGGACTGCGAAAATGGGGCGCCGGTGCTGACAATTGGCACTCGGGGCACGACCCACAGTACTGCCTGACATCTGCATGCAACCCAGGCCAGAAAAATCTCTGGGCGATTCTCTCCCTGGTCTTTTCAACGCCGAGATGTCCCCCCATCACGTGACTATGTGCCAGGTCTAGTACGACCCTGCGGAAGGGTTTGGGAACAAGTAACTGTTCGACCTCGTCTTCTCCACGTTTTATCACCTGATACAGTAAATTGTTGTTGAGGGCCATGTAGGGGAAGGACACCACCCAGTTAGGGACCACCGGTTCCCCATCCACCATCTTAACATTTTCCCTAGCTCTAATGAGGGTGACATCTCACAGTTGTTCGGTACAGAAATCCTCTCTCCTGACTTCTAAATCTGGCATAACATTTGGACTACTCTCACTGTCAGGGTCAGAGACGTTCTCCCGTTCATTACACTCGAACTGAGGGCTAGCTTCCCGGTCCTCCGGCTCCCCAGCCAGGACAGGGAAAGGAAGAGGATCTCCTGCTTCTTCAACAACGTCCCTTTGGAAAAAAGGATCTGGCGACAGCTCCCGTGCTTCCCCAGCAGGGGGAGCTCTATCTACCAGTCTCCCCTTGCCTTCCCATAAGCTCCAAAAATGGGGAAAATCTCTCCCCACTAACACTTCGTGAAGCAGCGACGGCACCACCCCGACTGAATGTGTCACACTGCCCCAAGGGGTATCAACCTCAACCACTGCTGTATGGTAGTCCCGTGTGTCCCCATGAATGCAAATGACCCCGATAGTACTGGGGTGTAGTTTGCTGGGGTTTACACAATCCTTCCTGATTAGTGTCACCACACTACCCGAGTCTAGCAGGGCTGTGAGTGGTTTTCCATCCACAGAAATAGCACACATTTGTCTCTCGGTGTGACTCGAACATGCTGCAGTACACGCGACCTGTGCAAAAAGAGAAATGTGTCTTTTCCTGTAAGCATAGTCACACTGCATAGGTTCATCATTTAAAGGACAGTTTGCAGCAATATGCCCAAATGCATGGCACCGATAACACTGTATGTGCTCTACCCCCAGTCCTTTGAAGGGTCCCAAAGACCTTCCTGGCTTCTTTGGCCAGTCTCCAGGTCTAGGACCCACAGTCTCATTAGCTGCAAAATCAGTCTTAACATTAACCCTGCTTTTGAACCCTGGAACAGTCTTACCAGATCCTGGGGGTGATCTTGCGTCCCAAGACGCTCCACGGTGGGGCATAGACGGATTCAGCAAGTCCTCAGAAGCAAGGTACCTCTCCACTAGGTCCACCAACTGGGTTGCAGTGTTGGGGTCCCCCTGTCCGACCCACTTCTTCAGTGACGCAGGGAGAGCACGCAGGTACCGGTCCATTACTACCCGCTCCACGATCTGAGGGCCGGTCAAGGTCTCTGGCTGCAACCACTTCCTGGTGAGATGGATCAGGTCAAACATTTGAGAGCGAGGTGGCTTGCTGCTGGAGTAACTCCACTGATGCACACGCTGGGCTCGGACTGCCATGGTGACACCCAAGCGTGCAAGTATCTCCATCTTCAGTGTCTCATAGTCCTGGGCCTTATCCGGTTCGAGATCAAAGTACGCCTTTTGAGGTTCCCCGGTCAAGAACGGGGCCACTAGCCCCGCCCACTGTTCTTTTGGCCACTCCTCGCGGACAGCAACTCTCTCAAAAGTCGCAAGGTAGGCCTCAACATCATCAGTAGGTGTCATCTTCTGTAGGTGGTTGGAAGCACGTACCAATTTTGGTTCCCCTTGCGCAGGAGGTGCGAACCCCTTTTTCAGTTCCACAAGAGCCTCTGCAGACTGTCGGTTCATCTCCTGTTGGGCGGCCTGTTGTGCTGCAGCGGCCTCTGCGACTTGGCGATTGGATTCCCGCTGAGCGGCATTGGCCTGTAGCAGGGCCTTTAACATTTCCTCCATTTTCAGAAAATGCCCGCTGAGTCCACCACGTGTGGGAGATTAGCTCGTGGGGATCACCTTTTTCTGAACAGACAGTCCGTAAGCAGGCAGTTTCCTTGAAAATCTGGCTTGTTGCCAGGTTTATTTAGGCACAAAGGTTTGCACAGCAGAAAACAAACAAAACATAAAGTAAATCCTTGCCGTCCGGCGCTAAGCTATACAGTCGTGTCCTGACTATACGGTGTGGGGCTGCTCCCCAACATCCACAACACAAATGGTAAAGCAAACCTTTTTGTTTTTCCCGCATCCAAACATAGCTCTCTCTTCAGCAACACAGGTTACAGTCCTGAGACTCAGCACATGAGAGACCTGTTGTGCTCTCTTCCTGTTTATTTAAAGTCCACCTGGAGGTGAACTCCAGTGGACCATAATCTCTGGACCGGAACCAAGCCTGCCACAGAGGCTGGAAAAACCCGGGCCGGATTCCGGTTCAGTCCCTGACAACAGAGCGCATGCGAGGTGAAACATACCTATCATCCACCACCTCACCTCGCATACCGTCACAACTGCTATATTCCAATTAACGAATATGGAATATAGCAGTGCTAAGTTGAAATCGAAATTCGATTATTATAACTTGAATTAGGCCCCATGCACACTGCCGTGTTTCACAGCCGTGTGCGGGCCGTGGAACCGCGGCCTGGATCCCTCCTGAGAGCAGGAGCGCACGGAGTCACTGGTTGCTATGACGCCGTGCGCTCCCTGCTGCCGCCGCAATACAGTAATACACTGGTATGATCTATACCAGTGTATTACTGTACTGTGCCGGCAGCAGGGAGCGCACGGCGTCATAGCAACCAGTGACTCCGTGCGCTCCTGCTCTCAGGAGGGATCCAGGCCGCGGTTCCACGGCCCGCACACGGCTGTGAAACACGGCAGTGTGCATGGGGCCTTAATCGCATTGCTATTTCAACTTGGACCTGGTTGGCTTGGTAGAATTAGCAAATATGACGGGCTGTCATGGCCCATAAAAGGTAGGAACTAGTGTTAGGGACCACTCATTAAGGCGACCTTGACGTGGTGAGTGGCTTATTACGCTTTGGCCAAAATGTACACCAATGCCTTATTCAACATCCAGCATAGAGGCAGGGCAGAGTGCTGGTTGCAGAGTGCGATTGCATTTTGTGTTTTTGCGTTTGTATCTGTATTTCGCCATAGCAATCTGCACCTGCTAGGGGTTGTGCGGGCTGAATCCCCCATATTTTTTCTTTGTAGTATATATTGGAGGCGTGGCGATCTCCATGCAGTCATGCACACCTGACCAGTTACTATGCCCTGGAGGCTGGTTTTAAAGTCAGTATAAGGCTGGTTTCACACGGGCGTTGCGGAAAAATGTGCAGGTGCGTTGCGGAAACACCCGCGATTTTTCCGCGCGAGTGCAAAACATTGTAATGCATTTTGCACTCGCGTGAGAAAAATCGCGCATGTTTGGTACCCAAACCCGAACTTCTTCACAGAAGTTCGGGCTTGGGATTGATGTTCTGAAGATTGTATTATTTTCCCTTATAACATGGTTATAAGGGAAAATAATAGCATTCTGAATACAGAATGCTTAGTATAATAGCGCTGGAAGGGTTAAAAAAATAAAAAAGTTAACTCACCTTATCCCCATGATCGTGTAGATCCCGGTCTGTTCTTTAGCTGTCTGCTGAATGACCTTTGGTGATGTCAGATCACATGCTCCAATCACATGGTCCATCACCATGGTGATGGAGCATGTGATCTGACATCACCACAGGTCCTTTAGCCACAGCTAAAGAACAGACCGACCGGGAACTAGGCGATCATGGGGATAAGGTGAGTTAACTTTTTATATTTTTTTTTAACCCTCCCAGCACTATTATACTAAGCATTCTGTAGTCAGAATGCTATTATTTTCCCTTATAACCATGTTATAAGGGAAAATAATACAGTGAATAGACTGTCACCTAGAACCCATGCGTGGAAATCGCACCGCATCCGCACTTGCTTGCGGATGCTTGCGATTTTCACGCAACCCCATTCATTTCTATGGGGCCTGCGTTACGTGAAAAACGCTGAATATAGAACATGCTGCGATTTTCACGCAACGCATAAGTGATGCGTGAAAATCACCGCTCATGTGAACAGCCCCATAGAAATGAATGGGTCAGGATTCAGTGCGGGTGCAATGCGTTCAACTCACGCATCGCACCCGCGCGGAAATCTCGCCCGTGTGAAAGGGGCCTAAAACTGAGTCTGCTTACCTAGCACCTACCAGTAGCCATTAGGCTCCAGGAGAAGTATATAGTAGGCTCAGCATGCATGTTGGTACTTGCATCCCTGGATCCGATGAAAGCTGTAATGGCACCGGACGGGGTTAAAAGCAGAGTGTGCTTGGCGTGCAAGCTGTGCCTGCACTCCCTGGACTTTGTGTGGCTGTCATGGCCCATAACAGGTAGGAACTAGTGTTAGGGACCACTCATGAAGGCGACCTTGACGTGGTGAGAGGCTTATTACGCTTTGGCCAAAATGTACACCAATGCCTTATTCAACATCCAGCATAAAGGCAGGGCAGAGTGCTGGTTGCAGTGTGCGATTGCATTTTGTGTTTTTGCTTTTGTATATGAAGATAACCCCCATAGGTGTGCGCAGCCTATTGCATTAGGGTGTGCACCCTAAAGCACAAACACACGCCGCGCGCGCGTGTGTATGTATATATATATATATACACACACACACACACAAATACACTAAGGGGTATCAGGGTAGATTATTATACAGGGGTAATATAACTAAGGGCTATCAGAGTAAATTATACAGGAGTAATATAACTGAGGAGGGCTATCAGGGACATTATACAGGGATAATATAACTTATATTATATAAGTTATATTACCCCTTAATCATGTCACCTGAGATAGCCCTCCTCAGTTATATTACCCCTGTATAATAATGTACCCCTAATACCCCTTAGTTTTACCCCCTGTATAATTTACCCTGATCCTTCAGTTATATTACCCCCTGTAATTTACCCTGATACCCCTCAGTTATACGGTATCATATAACTGAGGGGTATCAGGGTACATTATACAGAGGTGTAATTGAGGAGGGGTAGCAAGCAGCAGGGAACATACAGGGCAGAGTTCCAGTGGCGTAGCGTGGGTTGCCAGCACCCGGGGCAAGCCAAGTATTGCCCCCCCGCCAACCTGTGAACACGTCCCTTTTTACTAATAATGCAGTACATGTCACCTACAGTCCTATGAACACCACAGATAACAAAGTGATAACTGAGTACAGATAATGTAGCAGATGTCACCTGCAGTCCTATGTAATACCACAGATAACACAGTGGTAACTCTGTGAGTACAGATAATGTAGTAGATGGGTGAGAGGCCCCAGAATTCAGAACACGTACAGTGTGACCTGAAGTCGGGGGGCAGGCTTCGGCAGTGTGGGCCAAATCCTATAGCCACCCCCCCCCCCCAAACAGATATGTGGATGGGCATTACATATAATGGTACACACTATACAGTAGAGTACAGCAGCACATACCTGTTACCTCCAGTGACATCTCCTGTCATGTAGACCTTCCTCAACGTCTTCATTCGGACATAAGGCCGCCATGATACCTTCTTTCAGCCGCGACTGCAGAGTTTCACAGAAAAATGGTTAGATTTCTCACTTTACTATCATCCTCAGATAACAGACCTCCCCTCCACCCGTAGTGCCCAGAAGTATAATGCCCTCTGTGTAATTATAATATATACTGGCCCCTCTGTGTTATTATTATTCTTAAAGGGAACCTGTCACCAGGATTTTGTGCATAGAGCTGGGGACATGGGCTGCTAGATGGCCACTAGCACATCCGCAATACCCAGTCCCCAGAGCTCTCTGCGCTTTTATTGTGTTAAAGAACAGTTTTGATCCATATGCAAATGACCTGATATGAGTCCTGTATCCGGAGATGAGTCAAGCGGAAAGGAGCCCAGCACCGCCCACGTCCTCCGAATCTCCTCCTTGCTGGCTGACGTCACAGAGCTGGAGCGCCGAAATCGCGTGATGCGTGAGCTAGCGCATGCGCAGTGTCGGCATCATGTTCATTTCCTGTACTGGCATCAGCACAGGGAACGAACTACGCATGCGCTAGCTCGTGCATGGCGAGATTTCGGCGCTCCAGCTCTGTGACGTCAGCCAGCAAGGAGGAGATTCGGAGGACGCGGGGCGGTGCTGGGCTCCTTTCCGCTTGACTCATCTCCGGATACAGGACTCATATCAGGTCATTTGCATATGGATCAAAACAGTTTTTTAACACAATAAAAGCGCAGAGAGCTATGGGGACTGGGTATTGCGGATGTGCTAGTGGCCATCTAGCAGCCCATGTCCCCAGCTCTATGCACAAAATCCTGGTGACAGGTTCCCTTTAATATTATAATGGCCCCCTCTGTATTAGGCTCCATTCACACGTCCGCAAAATGTGTCTGCATCCATTCCGCAATTGTGTGGAATGGGTGCGGGCCCATGCATTCTCTATGGGGACGGAATGGATGCGGAAAGCACACAGTGTGCTCTTCGCATCCGCATTTCCGGAGCGGCCTGCCGAACTTCCGGTCCGTGGCTCTGGAAAAAATAGAACATGTGCTATTCTTGTCCGCAGCTGTGGACAAAAATAGGCTGTTCTATGGGGGTGCCGGCCGGGTGTATTGCGGATCCGCAAAACACTACGGACGTGTGAATGGACCAGAATAGTAATAATTATGGCGCTCTTCAGCCCCTCCAGCATACAGTCCCATGTAAAATACATCACTCCTTGCCTTCAGCCCCTCCAACATACAGTCCCATGTAAATAATATCACCCTTCCTCTCTTCGCTGCCTGCCTTGAGCTCCTTCAGCATACAGTCCCATGTAAAATACATCACGCCCCGCCTTCAGCCCCTCCAAAATACAGTCCCATGTAAAATACAAACCTCCCCCGGCCTTCAGCCCTTCCAGCATACAGTCCCCATGTAAAATAATATCACCCCTCCTGCCTTCAGCCCCTCCAGCATACAGTCCCATGTAAAATACATCACTCTCTCTGCCTTTAGCCTCTCCAGCATACAGTCCCCTTGTAAATAATATCACTTCACCCCCCTCTCTTCAGACCCCTCTAACAGTCTCCAGTGTACAATGATTATTCCTCCTCCCTTCAGCCCCTGCAAAAAGCCCCCCAAGTCCATATAACAGTCACTCTTCTCCTCCACAGACTTACCTATGTTGAATTTCCGGCATATCTTGAGGCCCCGCCCCCTGTATGACGAGTCCCCGCCCCCTGCATGACGAGACTCCGCCTCTTTCCCGACATCATACCTCCCTAGAGCAAATCCATTCTAGCGCTCTACTGTCTCATAGGCTTCAGACCACTAGTGAAGGATCGCATCAGGAGTTGGCAGATGGCAGTGCAGCACGGAGGTGATGATTAGGGTGTGCCCAGGCACCCCCGGCACACCCCGTGCGCACGCCTATGATAACCCCTGTATATTAGATAACCCCTTTAACATTCAACATATGTCTTCTTTACGTTGTCATCATTTTGGAAATGTCTTTTTTTATTTTTTTAGGAACTCAAAAGACTTCAAATTTAAGATGCAATTTTTCAAATTTTCATGATAAATTCCAAAACCGACATTTTAAAGGACCAAAGTAAGTTCTAAAGTGACTTTGAGGGTCTTACATTGTAGAAACAAAGGGAGGTGAAATAGTTTTTATTTGAAAATTTTCCATCTTAATCAATTTGTTTCTGTAACACAGCAAGGATTAACAGCAAATCAAATCTCAATATTTATTACCCTGATACTGCCGTTTACAGAAACACCCCATATGTGGTTGTAAACTAATGCATGAGCTCACAGCAGGACTCAGAAGGGGAGGAATAACAAAAGCCTTTTGGAGACCAGATTTTTCAGGCACCATATTGCATTTGATGAGACCCTGAGGTACCCCTACAGTGAAACAACTAAAAATGAGACCTAATTTTAGAAACTTCTTCCCTCAAGAAATTTATCGAGGGATGTACTAGTCTTTCACCCCACAGGTGTTTCATAGAATTTAGAAACACTTCCCTGTGAAAATATTTTTTTATATTTTTTACAATAAAATGTTGGTTTTAGCCCCAAAGTTTTGATTTTCACAAGGGGTAACAGGACAAAAGGTACAATTTCTTACCAATTTTTCCTGAATATGGCAACATACCATATGTGGTCGTAAACTGCTATATGAGCACACAGCAGGGCTCAGAAGGGAAGAAGCTCCATTTGGGAAGGGCAGATTTTGCTGGAATGATTTTCAGGCTTCATTTTGCATTTAAAGAGATCCGAAGGCATTCCTACAGTGGAAAGCCCCCAAAAGTAACTCCATTTTGGAAAGTACATTCCTCAAGAAATTTATCAAGGGGTGTAGTGAGTACTTTGACCCCAGCATTTCATAGAATTTAGAAACACTTTTGTGCAGTGAAAATGAAAAAATATATTTTTTTCCACTAAAATGATACTTTAGCCCTAGTTTTTTCTTTTTCACAAGGGGTAACGGGAGAAAAAGCACCCCACAATTTGTTATATATATTTTCCTGAATACAGCAACACCCCATATGTAACTACTGTATGGGCACAGCAGGGCTCAGAAGTGCAGGAGAGCCATTTGCCTTTTGGAGGGCAGATTTCATTGGAATGGTTTTCAGGTGCCATGTGACACTTGCAGAGTCCTCAGGTATCAGTACAGTGTACCGCAAAAAGTTATCCCATTTTGGAAACTAAACCATTCAAGGAATTCACCTAGTGGTGTAGTAATTGACTAACCCTAACCCCACAAGTGTTTCTAAGAATTTTTAAAATTGGGACATGTAATTTTTATTTAATTTTATTTCAATTAATTGTAGCTTTAGCTTAATATGCTTCATTTTCACAAGCGCTAATAGGAGACAAGGCACCCGTTGGTTTGTTACATAATTTTTTACTTACAACAATACCGCCTTTGTGGTCAGAAACTGCCATTTTACACTGCAGATTTCAGAATAGAAAAAATATGGAGAAAGTTCTATCTGTTTGCGATGCGGAGGCATGGAACAGAACCCCAGAAAGCACTCCGTAGTGCTTCCGTATCTCCGTTCCGCATCTCCGGATTTGCGGACCCATTGAAATTAATGGGTCCGCATCCGTGATGCGGAATGACAACGGAACGGTGCCCGTGTATTGCAAATGCAGTCCTCAATACAGGAACGGGACACCAACGTTCGTGTGAACGAGCCCATAGGATAAAACTGATGAGTTTTTTTCCGGTATTGAGCTCCTGTGACAGAAAACAAAAGCGCTAGTGTGAAAGTACCCTAAGTAATGCCTCTAATTTCACCTAATGTCGGTCTATACAGTCCCCAACCCCGCCATGTCCCCTTTGTTCCCCTACAAAGCATATTGCTGTCTTAGTGCCCCTCTCAAAGTAGTTATGCCCCATTGGGGCCCCTAAAGAGTAGGTTTACGCCCTTAGTGTCCTCACACAGTAGTGATGTCCCATTAGTGATTTTGTCGTTTTTTGTCCGGCTGCCTCTCGGCATTATAGGGAATGGGGCAGGAGCAGACTTCCGGCGGCACGGTGGACTTGCAGTAGCACGGATCAAGCAGGCTGTTCCCCCGCTGGTACAGCCTGCCGGAAAAGGCTACCGCAAGTGTGAAAGTAGCCTACTCAAACCACACTTCTTAAATTGTTAGGCAGGTTCTACTGGGTATTGAAATGCCATAAACGTAGATGTAAACTGCTGTTTGGTTTATGGGCACCATGTTGCCATCGCACGGCCTTTAGGTACCAATACACTATTTTCTGAGAACCATATTTTTTTTTATTTTTCTCTTGACGGAGCTTTATAAGGGCTTACTTGTTGCTGGATGAGTTGCCATCATTGGTACATACAACTTTTTGGTCGCTTTTTATTTCACTTTTTGTGAAGCAGGATGAAGATAAGGCAGCAATTCTGCCACTGCTTTTTGGGTTTTGTTTTTCCAGCATACAGGAAAAAAACGACATGCTAACGTTATCCTGCTGGTCATTACGATTACAGAGATACCAATTGAATATGTTTATTTTTTATGTTTTGCTACTTTTACACAATAAGGACTGAACACTGGACAATGCATAACCATACATACTGTATTGTAATGCACTGTAACTATCAGTTTTACACTGAAAGTTCGTCTATGAAACCAGGGAGGATTAGCCATAGACCCTCTTCACACCGGCGGGCCAGGTACATAAGGATCTAATGCTCTAAGCATTAATTAATGCTAGGAGCATCAGGAACTTATACACCTGGCCAATGGCCGCAGCTCCCTTCTGAACCCAACTGTATCACCGTCCTCAGGATGGTGATACAGTTGAATACTGTGGTGTTGCCCCCTCTACAACATAGGGCCATGTTTCGATTTATTTCCAGGCCCACTTTAAGTTCCCAGTGCACTCATGTATGAGACCCTGCCTGTGGCTGGGCCTCTAAGGCTTCCATAGCTGCTAGACTCAAAGGCGTTTGTAAGGCCACATCATATACTTACCAACATTTCAGTTGGTAAAATGGGCACATAAGTTCTGCCCCAAACCTGCCAAGAAACACTCACTTATGGGTGGAGTTTATGGTAGTCCCACCCATTTTCGGCTCAGGACTGCAAATCAGGGACAGTCCTGGCAAATACAAGACACTTGACAACTGTGTCATCAGTACATTGCCTTTGCATTGCGGGGAGCTGGTGGGGAGAGAGAAGGAGCTCCTTCCCTCTGTAAACGGCTTACATGCGTCTGTCAGCATCTAGAGCAGTGTTGGCGAACCTATGGCACGGGTGCCAGAGGCGGCACTCGGAGCCCTCTCTGTGGGCACCCGCACCCTTGAAAAAGCCTTTGGTGTACTAATATGCCTTTGATTTTTCCTGTCCTTCATCAGCACAGTGCGTACTATGAATGGCACAGGCAGTGCATTGAATGTAGGCAGGCTATTATAGCTAAATGATACATGGAAAATATACTATATTGCTATTCAGGTTAAATTGCTGGCTTGGCACTTGGTGATAAATAAGTGGGCTTTGGGTTTCAGTTTGGGCAATTGGTCTCTAAAAGGTTCACCATCACTGATCTAGAGGTTCTCCTCTCTCTGTGACTGCTGCGTCCTCTCCCTCTCAACTTTGATTGACAGGACAAGGCAGTGTAAACATCATCATGCCTACCTGGACTTGTTAATCAAAGTGAAAAGGGCGCAGCAATTGCAAAGAGAGCAGAGCCTCTACATGTAACGGCAATGCCCCCATTGCTCCTAGAAGTTCATCAGCCAGTTTCATAGGTAAAAATCTGCTGACAGATGCCCTTCAAGTCATAACTTCTAGCAGTAATATTAAAGAAATGGCACATACAGTCATAAGAATAGATGCTCCAGAATCGTTATTACATGGGCAATACATTAGTTGCTGAAACAGACATGTAAGGAGAGGTTTACAGTCCTCTTTAAAAGAGAAACGTGACTACACAAATTCTAGGTGTCTTTCTTTGATAGGCGGTACTCCATACTATTAACCTTTTCACTTTACAAATAATTTAGTGAAATGACGTTCCCTAGCTTAAGTATGATGTTTGTACCATTGTAATTTTTGGGAGTTTCTACTCTAGGGGTGCATCAGGGTGTCTTCAAATGTGACATGGCAACTTACAATTATCCCAGTGAAATCTGCCTTCCAAAAACTATATGGTGTTCCTTTCCTTATGCGCCCTGCCGTGTGCCCATACAGCAGTTTACAAAAACACCCCATATGTGGCGTAAACTACAGAATCAGGGTAATAAATATTGAGTTTTGTTTGGCTGTTAACCCTTGCTTTGTTAGCGGAAAAAAATGGATTAAAATGGAAAATCTGTCAATAAAGTGAAATTCTGAAATTTCAGCTAGATTTTCCTTAAATTCTTGTGGAACAACAAAAGGGTTAACAAAGTTTGTAAAATCAGTTTTGAATACCTTGAGGGGGGTATTTTCTAAAATAGGGTGATTTATGGGTGGTTTTTAATATGTAAGCTCCAGAAAGTGACTTCATAACTGAACTGGTCCTAAAAACATTTTTGTGAAATTTTCTTAAAAATTTTAAGATTTGCTTCTAAACTACTAAGCCTTCTAACGACCCCCCAAAAAATATGTAATTTTCAAAATGATCCAAAGACGAAGTAGACATATGGGGAATGTAAAGTAATAACTATTTTTGGAGGTATTACTATCTATTATAAAAGTAGAGAAATTGAAACTTTTTTTTCCAAATTTGGGTATTTTTTTGTAATTTTTTTTTATATTTTGACTCAATGTTGCCACTTTCATGAAGTACAATATGTGATGAGAGAACAATCTCAGAATGGACTGAATAAGTAAAAGTGCTTTAAAGTTATTACCACATAAGGTGACACATGTCAGATTTGCAAAATTAGGCTGCGTCCTGAAGATGAAAAATGGCTGTGTCCTGAAGGGGTTAAAGTGTATTTTTTTTATTTGCCAGTTTATTACAGCTAGGCATGTATACATGAGTTAGGCTCCATTCACACGTCCGCAATTCTGTTCCACAATTTGCGGAACGGAATTGTGGACCCATTCATTTCTATGGGGCCACACGATGTGCTGTCTAGATCCGGAAATGTGGATCCGCACTTCCAGGTCCGCAATTCCGTTCCCGAAAAAAATAGAACATGTCCTATTTTTGTCCGCAATTGTGGACAAGATTAGGCATTTTCTATTATAGTGCCGGCGAAAATACGGAACGCACATTGCTGGTGTCCGTGTTTTGCGGATCAGCGGATCCGCAAAACACATGCGGATGTGTGAATGGACCCTTTGTCTGTCAATAATTGTCAAAAGATCTTTAATTACCTTATACTAACAGCTTTCATTAATGTCCCCTGTCCCTTTCCACTGCTCCCTTAAAAGACAGTTGCTGTGGCTCATCTGTCTCCAGCTAAGAAGACAGAGGGGCGGTCCTTTACACTGCATGCCTGCATTAGGCTTCAGAGTGAGGAGGCGCGTCTCTCAGTAATCTAATCTGATTGGCTGGCAGGGAGCTGCTGGCTACAGCAAGTGTGTATGGGATGTAAGGGAAGGCAGTTTTGGCCTCAGAGAACTGGCAGAGGAGCCATCTTGAGAAGATCCTCATATTGTAGTATTCAAGACAGCCGTAACTAAGGTGAAAACTCTAAGAAAACAGTGGTATGTGAAGAAACTAAAGCTTGCTTTATACATAATGCTGCATCAGCAGTAACATATGCTAAAATTGTTTTTTTGATGAAAACATGGCAGTTACACTTTAAATGCCCTACTTTCATGATATAATATCACTGTAGCGTGAACTTTTTACATTTTCCATAAATTTTACCCAAAAGCCAAATATCCGTAACTTTTTGTGAGTAGTGTATACATGTGTATATAGTGGTGGTCATACCGACTAGTTTGAGCTTGCCATCAGTGCACTCGGAGAGGAGACATTGTAAATAGTGGTGCACACTGTCATCAGCACCTCATATTAACACCTTTTAAGATTACAATATCTTCCAAGAGCGGTTACAGCGAAAGCATTTCTCTCTACTGACTACACAGCCGCTCAAAGATGGTGGTTCTTTGGCGAATGGCTAATGCAATATTATGACAGGAAAGGTGATGAATGCTGCAGGGCGATGACAGGGACTTATTTTTAGCGGTTTTCATCAAAGACGTTTCGAGCCTATTTAGAGAGGAGGACATGTTATATGTCTGAATTTATCCCCATTAACAGGTAACTACAACACGTCTGACCTCCAGCCCTTCCAGAACTAAATATTGTTTTCTGCTGACACTGTTTAAGGAAAGTGGACATGTTGTCTGAATGGTGGCCTGACCATTAACATAGCTCTCAATAACCACCCACCATGAACCAGTGTCAGTGGAAGTGGATTATGTGCCCAGCAGACGGCCCTAATGAGTATAATTTAGAAATAATTTTGGAAGAAATAAAAATTAAATATGTTTAAAAATAATTCATTTTTTTGTTTTTGTTATTCTTGTAATTCACTCGTTAGAGCAGCAGTTTGTGCTCCAGAGCTGCTCTTCCTGTAACAGGGGACAGGAAATGGTAACCACTTGTCAGTTATTATGGAGTAATAATGTGGTCCACAGGTCCCCTAGTAACCCTCTCGCATACACGTATATACAGGCGCTTCTTTGCCCTCTACTCCCCCGTTTCTCTTACCATGTTGTATATGTGGCTCCCATCATCGTACAGTATTAGGCTGGGTTCACACCTGAGCGTTTTACAGCGTGTTCCTACGCACTGTAAAACGCTCAACAGGCAAGAACCAATGATTCCCTATGGGAATGGTTCTCACCTGAGCGTTTTACAGCGCGTACGATCGCGCTGTAAAACGCCCGACTCCCCAAGAAGTACATGAGCTTCTTTGGGGCGTCTTGTCGCGCGTTCCCGTACATAGACTTCAGCGGGAACGCGCCACAATAGGTGTTCGCTTGTCTCTGTATGCGCGATTGCAAACACCCGTACAATCGCGCATACAGAGCGTACGTTCAAGTACGCTCAGGTCTGAACCCAGCGTCAGTGTAACATCTTTGTCTATCTGCTTTGTTAATACACCAGGGAGGTAGAACCACCCTCATTATCAGCAGCTATGGACACTGTGTAGCAGATGGAAATATGGGTTATGATAGAACTTTGCAAAATACAGCATCACATCTCAGGGGCACGTATCAATGTAATTCCACCATTTTCTGCACAGGAAAAATTGAGTTTGCCATGATCGCCACTATTAGGATGCTTTCACACATAGGCTCTTGGTGCTGTTCTTTTTTTATAGTTTGTTCACTTTTGTATTTTACGTGCTGTTTAAAAATGTCAGCTACAGATGAGAAATATGGGAAACCTAAAATGCAGTTTCTGCCGCATTTGTTCATTAGGTGGCCTTTTTTACCTTTCTGGCTTCTTTTCAAAAATGCCACATGCATGTAGCTCTAGTAATCTTTTCAGGCATTTTTACTTCCATAAAACACACATGAGCATATTCTGGCTTTTTTTTTTTGTGTTAAAGTATAAACGCCAGGGCCAAATTCATGTGCTTAAGGACCCTTACTGCGACTCATATTGCGAAATAGGCGTTAAAGGGGTTGTGTCATCTCAGACATTGGGGACATATCGCCAGGATATGCCACTAATGTCTCATGGGTGCAGGTCCCACCTTTGGGACCCGCACCCATCTCTACAATGGAGTCCGCAAAGTGAAGGATGCATGGCCACCCTCCATTCATTTCTATGGGACTGCCGAAAATAGCCTAGTGCTGGCTCAGCTATTTCCATCAGCCCCATAGAAGTGAATGGAGCAGTGGCCGCACCTGTGGAGTGTGCTTCACATTCATTTCTATGGGACTGGCGGAAATAGTCAAGCACGCTCACTTGGCTATTTTTGGAATTCCCATAGAAATGAATGGAGGAGGGTATACATCTCAATACCTGAAAACATTATTGGGGTGTATACAATGATGGTTACAGTGACATTAATGGGTCCAAGTTCAAAGGATTCATCTTTGGACTCCTTTTGACCTGTTTTCTGTTCCTTTCTGGCTTTTTCACTGACTAATGAGGTCTACCATGATATTTTGTCCAGCAAAAGGGCAGAAAAGAATGGAAAAATGAGTCAAACAAGTCCAAAATGAATCCTCTGAACTCCATTTGACCCAATAAAGTCAATGTACCTGTTGCAGTAACTGTTTACGGGTTTTGAGACATATACCCCTGCTGGAATGCCCTGCCGAGGACTAAAATGCAATGTGAATGCAGCTTAATCAGATCTGGTTGCTACATGCAGAATTGACACTTTCTGTTGGAACAGTTTTTAGGCACAAGGCCCGTTGTCTATCAGTAAAAGGTTTTCTTTAGTTTGTACAAGACTTGAGAAGTATCTTTAAATCC